>NW_026888811.1:0-11891 GCF_032173495.1 Musca vetustissima
CCAAGGTGGTCATGGCTATGCTGCAGCAAGGTAAATTTCGAAAACAAATACTTGAATACACCAGTTAGATGATATCAGCTATATAGAAAATAGTTAAGGTTTCTGGGTTAATAACCCAAAAAGAGGAGAGAGAGAGAGCAAAAGAAAAACCCAAATGTGGGATAATATATCGAAAGTATAAAACAAATGGTTATTCAGGTGCATGACCTGGAAATATGGCAATAAGGAGTTCAATTGTTTTAATCTAAGTATTCCTAAAGGTATGCTTGACATTTGAACATAATGGCGTTTTGCAATTTGTTTTTGGATCAATATTTTTGGCTTTTAAGGAAAAAAGTTCTGAATTTAATAATTGACCTTTTTTCTATTAGAAACAGAAAAAAAGTTTTTAAATTTAAAACATTTTTTCTTGTGGTCTCTAGGGACAATAACTTTTCTTAAGGGAAAACTTTATTTACCAGTGCGTGAGTGTATGTGTTGGTTTGCTGCTACATGTACTGCACGACAAGGTATGCAAGATAATAAAATAAACCTTTTGCAATATGTACTTGGCTGCATATTCTGTTCGTTTTTTTTCTCACTCTCTCTTCAACTTTTTTTGTCCGTTCACCATCTCCACATCTTTTACGCCGTTTTCCTTTGATTTACTAAAGTTAATTAAAAACGTATTTCGTTGAAACATGGTTTGGTAGGTTAACATACCGGGAAACCGAACCGAACGGAACGTAACAACAAAAAATCAGGAACCTTACATTTACATTATTATCCTGCACCATTTTGCAAAGTGGAAAAACTTTTCTCTTTCGTGTGTTTTTTTCTGGTTATTTTATCTTTGGGTTTATTTTTTTATTGTGAGACAGCAGCAAGAAAATGAACCGAAAAACTTTGTTAATTTATTTCATTTGTTGGTCAGGAAGGTGCTTCTTAAGTGTCTTAAATGAACACGGTGAAGTGTGTTTTATTTAAATGAGCATGGAATCAATATTCAAATTAAATTTTAATGTACATGGAAATAAATTGAAGAAAAAAATATATATATATTGAAAATCTGGGTTCCCGGAAACCATACCATAGGGAGATTTTATGAGATCTGCAGGCTAATTTTAAGTAATTGATTTATTAATGCATTAAGGATAAAATATTAATAAAAAGATTTAGGGGGGGGGGGGGGTGGTGGTTATAAAGATCTTAGTGAGTATATGAAAACCCCAGAAGGAAAAATTCGCCATAGGTTACATTTCGTAGATATCATTTCTTACCATTCACCACAGGGTATTATGTCGGTGCATATGTTTGTAACAGGTAAAAGGAAACGAGATAGATCCTTTTAAGAATATGCATAGAATCACTTTCTGAGTCGTCCGTCCGTCTGTCTGTCCATGTAAATTATAAACAATGTACAGGTTGCACTTATGATCCGTATTGGATGAAATTTGGCAGTTCTCATTTATTTGGCCCAAGGACGATCCATATGGAAATTGGGAAATTGGTAAATTTTGCACCAAAGTCCCTATAAATCTTTCGATGCGCACGAAATTTCGCACAGTGCTAAGTTTCGTGAACATCTGTTCAGATTCAGATATAGTTTCGTCCGATTTAAGGTAAATATGGAAATAAATCTTGGTGCACTAAAGTCCTTAAATATTTTTCGTCTTGCACGAAATTTGGCACAGCGTACTGAATTGAGTATATATAGATGTGTACTAAGTTCCGTCAAAATCGGTTCAGATTTAGATATATCTCCCAATTAATAAATTTTCGTCCGATTTAAGGTACATGGTGTAGCAATGTCCCTAAATACCATTCGATTTGCACGAAATTTAGCACAGTGTACTTAATTAAGCCTAAAATGATGTTCAGATTTAGATATAGCTCCCATATATACTTTCGTTCGATTTAAGGTAAATAGTGCACCAAAGTCACTAAATATCTTTCGATTTGCACGAAATTTGGCACAGCGTACTGAGTTAAGTCTAGAATGACGTGTGCTAAGTTTTGTGAAAATCGGTTAAGATTTAGATAAAGTTAACATATATATTTTCGTCCGATTTATGGTAAAAGGTGCACCAAAGACGCTATACATCTTTCGATTTGCACGAAATTTGGCATAACGTACTGAATGAGCCTAGAGTGATGTCTGCCAAGTTTCGTGAAAATCGGTTCCGATTTAGATAAAGTTTCCATATATATTTTCGTCCGATTTAAGGGAAGTGGTGCACTAAAGTCACTAAATAGCTTTCGATTTTCACGAAATTTAACACAGCGTACTGAATTAAGCCTAGAATGGTGTGTGCTGAGTTTCGTGAAAATCGGTTCAGATTTAGATATAGCTCCCATATATATTTTCGTCCGATTTAAGGTAAATGGTGCACTAAAGTCCCTAAATATCTTTCAATTTGCACGCAGTTTGGCACAGCGTACTGGATTGAGCCTGGAATGATGTGTGTTAATTTTCATGAAAATCGGTTCAGATTTAGATATAGCTCCCATATATACTTTCGTTCGATTTAAGGTAAATGGTGCACTAAAGTCCCTAAATATCTTTCGATTTGCACGAAATTTGGCACAGTGTACTGAATTAAGCCTAGGATGATGTGTGTTAAGTTTCGTGAAAATCGGTTCAGATTTAGATGTAGTTCCTATATATATTGTTTCTTCCGATTTTATGTAAATTGTGCACAAAAGACTCAAAGTTTGTGCGATTGGCACACGATTTTGTACAAATAATTTATTTGGAAACATTCGTTGAAATCGGTTCAGATTTAGATATTGATTGAGATTAAATTTTGAAAAAGGCGAATAGGGTGTATCGAGTTTTACACAATTTTGTCCCATTGTAATCTAAATCTGTCAGAATGAAATTTAGCATAGGTTGCAGAATGGCATGTGTATGGCTTGATATTAGTCGGTTCACTTATTAATAAAGATTAAATATTTAAATTCGTTCAATGTCACGAGGGAACATTGCCTCGAAAGAATTGTCGGGATGCATATGTAGAATATACCCAAAGTGGTGAAGTCGGCTTAATCCCTATTTCTTCTTTATTGGTAACTTCTAGGGGTTTCATATACTCACCAAGGTCCTTCGTTTGAAATAGGAAATTGTTCTCCTTTTCAGTTAGAAAATGTGACTGGGACCGTTAAAATACCTTTACTGGAAAAATAGTCCTTAAGAAATTCTAGGTTGTATCCATTGGAAAGATATTCTTAAAAAAATCCTGTATTCTTAAAAAAATCCTCCGAAATTATTCTACAAAAAATCGATGCTTGTAGCACCTGGAGGAATATTCCTTCAAAAATACGACTTAAAAGAAATCCTGTTTACCTTCTAAGAAAAGATAAAGCTTTCCTCAAAATGTAATTCTCCAAAACAATATTCGTTCGCCATTCCTTCCTCGTGTCCGTAATAATTATTTACACAATTTTCATATTTTTTTCCTTTTCCATTATTTTTCACAAACTCTCTCGCCCCTTTCCCTCACTAAGGCTTCATCCCTACATTTGTACTGGTATGTAAAAAAACAATACAAATCGAAGTGTATTGTCAAAGGATTTGATGTCATCGATTTTATTGTACGAACATGTGTTTGTATTTGGGGTTTAACGAACTACTGCTTTATACTTGTTATTGCAACAGATACAATTATTTTACAAAAATATAATAACAATAACAACAACAACCAAATATACATTTGGGAATTTTTGTTGCTACAGTTTGAAATTTGCTAACCTAAAGAAAAAAGCAAATCGACCACAAATACTATAGATATTCTCAAATTGAGAACACAAAAATAACGACAACAACAGAATGATTGGATCTCTTCTATTGTGGTTTTGGCTAGGCAGACAAGACAGTCATACAAATATGTATTGGAAATTGGACCACAAAACAATAAAAATCTGAAGGAAAAAGTATCAAATATATTTTACATATTTATTGTATGCTTGATTTCAACACCAAAACACACACACCAACAAATTTATGCCTACATATCTACTTTTTTTGGAAAAGGAAGAAATAAATTTTAATGAAAAAGTCAAGTTTTTTGTGAACAGCCTGCAATATTTGAGGTTTCTTGAGAAGAGAAGATGCAGAAAAACCCCCAAAATAATATTCTGAAAAGCATGCAGCAATGTAGCAGATGAAGATGAAAGGAGAGGTAAAATAAGTTTTTGCCCATCTAGTAATTTGTGGCTCATTGTCGAAATATATGTCTGTGTGTGTGTGTCTCTTAGATAAGATTTGTTTTTTTTTATTATTTAAGCAAGAAAATAACTGTGTCAAAATTCCAATTGACCTTTTTTTCTTGGTTGGTTGCTTGTATGAAGGCAACAAATAATGAATTTAATATAAATTGGAAAAAACCTGCTGCATATATTTTTGAAGATTCCATTTTTATTGTTTGTGGTTTTTGTATTTAATGTGCAAATTGAGTTTAGTGTGTGTGTCTATTTCGAATATTTCTGCTTGAATTGGTAGTAAAGTTTTCTGTAAATTTACTTGACCTAAAAAATATGGAGTAGTATTGAAGCTTATTTTGTTTGGTGAATATTTGTGAGGATATGACAAGAGTTTAAAAATGCAATTATAGATGGAAAATATTTAAATTTTAGCTATTTTAAAGTGGAAAACTTTTGTTAGGGACGGAATTAGGGAATTTTGTTAGGGAATTACGCCACTTGCCTAAGACCATAACTATCAGCTATTTGTTGGACTTTTTTAGTTTTAGGGGACTGAGACGGTCTAATACAAGCTTGTTACAATTTTATATTTGTAAAATTTGTTCCGTCAAACAGATTGTATTGTAGTGAAGCCGTACTCATTCTACCCTATCTACGAGATATCAGATCGAGGAAAAATATACGAAATCAAAAATCATTTCTGGGTCACGGTCTACACAATTCAGCAACTGTTACACGAAACACCTGCCTTGGCTACGAAGCTCGATCGCGCCACTTTGAGCTCGTCACGTTCAAGTTTTTAATCCTGGCAATGGGTGTTCAAACTTAAGTGACATATATTTCATTTCTGTATCCAGGGTCCAAAAGTTGTTGTAGGAAATGTAAAAATTTTCACTGCCCGGTTATGATTTCCCATATTAGGATCCGACACTTCCAAGTCTTTAAACCTGACAATGGGTCCTTCATATTCAAACAGGACTATGGTGCATTTCATCCTAGTTTCCAGGATATATTAGGGCTTGCAATTTTTCAGCGCTCGTTTATGAATTAGCATCTTTGGGTACGACACTTCTAAGCCCTTAATCCAGACAGTGGGTACCCATATTCAAACTGTGTTAGGGTACATTTCTTCCTTGTATCCAGGATCGGAACTCGGAATTTGTTATTTTAGCCCGCAATTTTTTGACGGTAAAGATGCAATTTTTCAGTCTTGACCTGTAAAGTCGGGAATATTTCAGACTGTAGCCTTACCTTTCAGTGGTGGCTTAACGAATTTATTAATGGATTCAAGTATAATTCCTAGGCAACACTTTTCAGCTCGGAATTTTGTAATAACAGCAATTAAGATTGTGTCCACTTTTGATCCACCTTCCCAAAACTTGAAATTAGAAAGAATCGAAACAATCAGACTGGGACCTATCAGACAGTGTACAGAACTTTCAAACGTTTTGTACAAATTTGTTCAAAAAAAAAAAAAAAAAAAAAAAAAAAAAAAACTTTAATCCACAGTGGATCCCTCATATTCAAAGCAGATTACATAATATTTATTCATTGTATCCAGTATCTGAAACTTTTCAACTCCGAATTTTAAATTTAGGGCCCGCAATTTCTTGCCAAGCAGTCATGATTTTTTTAGCTGTATCAACGCAATTTTTTGTTCTCAAACTTTTAAGATGGGCTCGGAATTTTATTTAGAATAATTAAAATTGTCTCCAGAATATCCACTTTAGAGCATCTTTCCAGAATTATAGAGTAATAGGACCGCAATTTTTAAAAAATCTTAACATTTCGACTAAGACCTATCAGTTCGTGTCCAGAACTTTCAAACTAATTTGTTCTTACGTAGGTTCGCGACTTTTAGCCATGCCTTAAAAGATTCATATTTGAAGTAGGTCTTGGATCCGGTAGTATGTAGTGCCCGAAACATTTCTGATCTGAGACTTTTCAAGGCATGCAGATAATAAAGAATGGTCGATATTATAGCACCAACATTAGATTTTAACATAAGATGCTGGAGTTCTAAACCCGATAGCAACGCAAACATTCACATAATAGCAAAAAAGTGAATGAGGGCATTGCCATCATTTTGTGGGTAGGGCCAACAAAAAATAAGGCTACAAATCAGTAAGCTCCTATTGAGACTGAACCTTAAGGTATATGAAGCGGGCGAATAACGAAGTTCTTCGAAATCTAAAAGGTTCGATATGGCTACCAATGACAAAGTTCACTATGAAATTTTTTTCTAATAAACGTGATTTTTATTGTGAGTGTCTAGAAGATGTCAGTATCATATCTAAAATAATCCTCAAAAACAGTTTTAAATTCTTGCGAAATATCTGCACGGCAACAATGCCAAAAATGCTACAAATTATGCCTCTGTAATCATAATTTTCATCTTTGTCGTGACAACTATCATCAAACGTTGTTATCAACCATCAAATCAGTATCGCACATCATATTTAGATGTAGTGGGATGGTAAATGCAACAGCTCTTACCATCATTTGTCTCAATATTTCTGCAGATGCCTGAGAGAAGAAGACGGTTATTCCACCGCACACAACGTAACACATCACATCAACTTGATGCGAACAATTTTCCAAAAATGCTCTATGGTTTGATGTGTTATTCCTCTTTTGTATGTGTGCGTGTGTGCGGGTATTGGTGTGCTGTCATTTGCCTTGAAATGGTTTTTGTCTTTGACACAATTTTTGTGAGCTTCACTTTCCGTAACCGGTGAAGGCCTAAGGCAAAAAATGCATTTAGTAAACGCTTTCAGTTGTTGTTGTTGTATTTTTTTCTGACTTTCTTTCCCGTGTACGGCAACCTTGGACATAAGGGAAGTGAATTCAAACAACCAAATACCTTTTTTACAGAGTGTCATTACAATATCATTTGTAGCGTTGGGTTTCCGGCCAAAAGGGATGATGTACGAAGTAGACGAAGAAATCCCACAAAGGTACTTAACATATAATATGCTGCTGATAAGGCTCAGTACTAGTGATACTCCACAGCAACGGAGTGGCACGGCGACGACGACGACGTTCAACTAATGGCAGAAAATGAAACCACTGCAGACGTGGGTTGCTGCCAACGTTCGTTTGCTCATTTTTTGCTTTATTGAAATTCCCTTAAGGCAAACAACATTATTGCTGTGATTTACGCCAGGAAAATATTGTCAAATAGCAACTACTCAACAGCGTACGCCTCTTGTAAGCAATTTTTACTTTCATTCCTCACCCTCCTTCATCCTCCCCCACGTTTGTTTCACTTAAATGCCATTAAGTTGCTTTAATGTCTTATCAGAAAAAAAGTGAGAGATGAAAGATAACGTTGATGATTTCTATGGGACTTGATGTTGTTGCTGTTATTTAAAGTTGTATAAAATAAAATAAAAATTACTTAGACCTTAGAAAAAAAACGAAGACTATCTTCTACCACTTGAATGCTTTTAAATGGCAATATAATATTGTAACAAATACCACATGCCAAGGAGATAGGCAGGCACGTGTGTAGATTTTAATACATACTTATTTGAAAACAAATTTTTATTTCGAGATAATTATATTGAGGGTACATATATGTATGTACTTGAAATAAAATATATGTGGGTATATATAATCTTTATTGTCATAACGAAATCTCATTTGTGTTTTTATTTTCAAAATTTAAATCACATCAATACAAATAATTGTCTTGTGAAAAAAATGGTTATGGGTTTTGCCTGTTATTTTTAGTTGATCATTTCGATGACTGACAATGAAAATGACATTCCTTGAATATTTATATCAATTAATTATATTCATAATTTTAATTAAAAAGATGGAAGAATGTGTACTAAATTCTAATGACAAATTGGATTTTATTAAATTCAGGGACAAGAAGTGGAAATTGATTTTAAAATTTGCAAAGATTTTTTAATTAATTTTTTTTTCAATCACACAGCAATAAGCGTGGATTTTTTAAATAATATTTTTCAAAGACCAACTGACCATTAAACATAGATTATTTAAATAATATTTTTCAAGGACCAACTGACCATTAAGCATAGATTATTTAAATAATAATCTTGAAGCACCCACATAGCAATAACCGCCGATTTTTTAAAAATTTTTTTTTCAAGCACCCACACAGCAATAAGCGCCAATTTTTTATTAATATTTTTCAAGCACCCACACAGCAATAACCGCCGATTTTTTAAATAATATTTTTCAAGCACCCACACAGCAATAACCGTGGATTTTTTAAAAAATATTTTTCGAGCGCACACACAGATATAAGAGTGGATTTTTGTTAATAATACTTTTCGAGGACCTTTTAAGCACCGAATGCTTCGATTAAAGATCAATATTTGACTTAAAGATCAATTTTTATACCCTTCACCACACTGTGGTACAGGGTATTATGTCTTTGTGCATATGTTTGTAACAGGCAAAATTAAACGAGATAGATGCATGGTTCCTTTTGAGAATATGCATAGAATCACTTCCTAAGTCGATCTATGCATGTCTGTCCATGTTAAATTGTAAACAAAGTACAGATCGCATTTATAATCCGAATTGGATGTAATTTGGCATAGGTTAATTATTTGGCCCAAGGACGAACCCTATTGAAATTGGGAAAAATCGGTTCAAATTTAGATATAGCTCCCACATATATTTTCGTCCGATTTAATGTAAACGGTGTCTAAAAAAATGTTTATTCTTTTGTTGTTGTTTTTTGTAATTAAAGAAAAGTCCTTATTTGTGATGGCGGGCATGATAACTCTTCACTGGAACATCGGAATCCGAAAATTCCAACGGTGTTAGAAAGAGTACATGTCTGGCTCTCGTATGAACTAGGATTATTGACTTCGCTCTAAAATTAACAAAATGGTGGACCCTTGAAAAAATATTTTTGAATATCGCCGATTTTTGACCAAAGACAATTTAAAAAATAAGGAAGATCTTCACCGATTGGCTTTATCCTAGTTCATATGATAGCTATACACTCACAGAGAAACGTACCAAAATTTGAAATCGATTGGGTTATTAGTTTTAGAGTTTTTGAGTTGAGTTTGAGCCCGCTATTCCGCAAAAACACTGCTTGGAGAAAAACGCGTTTAAAGTTTGAGAAGTACTTCAGCCGTCACTTGATGTTGACACAATAAATCGGCTATATCTTCAAGAGTTCTTGAGATTTTCACTTGAAATTTTGTAGGGACATTCTTAAATTGGTGTAGATTCTAATAAAATCAAAAAAAGAAAAATTTTTGACTCCGAAATGGGGGTCTTCCTTGCAAAATTTGTTCATTATAGAGTTACATTTTTACATTGTTTCTATTTATAATTTGGATATCATCTTGAAGGCCTTAATAATAACATTGAGTAGTTAAAAGTGGGCGACCTCCCCAAAATTTTGATAATTTTTTTCGTTTTGGCATTTCCCCTATGAACGGTACATTATGTAACATATTTTCGTACATCTTTGTTACTTGTATATAAAATATAGAAATGCGGAACGGAGTTTTATTTTTATTTATTTATTTATTTTTTTTTTTTTTTGAATTTTCCAAATGGTTTTAAAAGTTTGGCCGAACGAACTTAACGTTCTTCGATATCAAGTTAATATATACATGATATACAGTACCATAAGTCGTAAAATCAATAATTGCAGAAAAATATCCTCAATTCCCCAATGCAAAATATTCTGTCATTATGTTTCACTCTCACAATTTTCAGTAATACGGAGTGATTTAAAAGGAAATTGGAATATTTGACTCCAAAAGCTATTTCAGTTATCCGATATTTTCAGTTATGCGAAGTTTCACTTATGCGGAGTAAATTGTAGGCAGTAGGATACACCAAAAGTGTTGAAGGGTATCATAAAGTCCGATTTTACTGCTTTCCTTATTGGTTTATTCCCCATTTAAGGATCATAAATTATTAGTTGTACACAATTGAATATCGTTCATAAAATTGAATTTTCAGGACTCATTCTACAAATCCTCTATGTATAATCCAACAATTCACAATAAAATCATCCTATTGAGATTTTATTTCTTATTCAATTATATATTTCCTCATATTTAAAGCTTTAACTTGACACAAACTACTAAAGCAAAGTCAAGAGGTATAAAAATAAAATGTGCAAACAAAACAACCGAGCCAAGACAAAAAACTAACGAAAGAAAACAAGAAAATGCCTTGAGGTGTCACTTTAACACAAGAAAATAAAATAAAGATACAAAAAAATATGAAGCAAATAATAAAACATAAGGGAACACTTATGTATATCATAAAACAATAGCTTTTGTTGATGCTACAATATACCATAAGCAACAAAAAGAAAAAACTATAGAATAAATAATAAACCGTAACAACAAAAAGATTTGCTTGTTGAACTTTAACTACTACCGGGAGGTACGCTACAGTCACGTAGTGGTGAAGTATTTTTAAAAAATATATTTGAAATGCAGTTTTTTTTTAATTTTAAGTTCGATATTTTGAATAGGAAAAAGTTTTTCTTGGGTGCCCATTTTTTTTTTAATTTTTTAAATTAAATTTCAGTATTCAGTAATTAATAGCCTAACTAATAACGATATCAAAATTCGAGGATTGTATAGGATAGAATATAATTTAAATTATATTGTACACTAGTAGAATCGCATTTTAGACTAGTTGCAGTTCATTCGCGGACTCAAAATATAAGGAAACTGTAAACAAAGATAAACAAAAATCATTATTTTTTGGAAGGCAAGTAAGTGATTTACGAACTCAAAACTGAAAAATTCATGGCCTTTCTTGAAGAGTAACAGTTTCAAAATAAAAAATAACATATTTTTAAAAGAAACCCTTTACGAGAAAGTTGTGTGTGAATATAGTGTAAATTATATTCGCATAATACCCATTCCATATCGAATGTCAACATTCTATATTTCTATAGTTTTCTTATAAGCTTAAGAAACTCTTCCTAAATATTTGCATACAAACTGTGAGCACCAACACACACTCTTAAACAATTGCAACACTATGGCATTGCATTGATACCGAAATGGCAATACAATTTAACATGAAATTAAAGATGTCATTCTGCAACCTATACTAAATTTTCGTCAGATATTGAGTTGCTTCTTACAATGGGACAACATTTTTGTAAATAAATTTAAAGCAAAATATCGAAATCAAAACCGATTTCATCGAAACTTGCCACATGTTAGGTTACACTTATTTCAGTATGTTTTTGTTTTGCATTCGGCCACATTTTGAGTTCTTCATTTACTTATAAATCCAAATTTCGTGCAAATCGAAGGATATATAGGGACTGTGGTTCATCATTTACCTAAAATCGGACGAAAATATATATGGAAGCCATATCTAAATCTGAACCGATTTTCACGAAATTTAACAAACATCGTTCTAGGCTTAATTCAGTACGCTATGCCAAATTTTGTGCAAATCGAAGGAAAATTAGGGACTTTGGTGCACTATTTACCTAAAATCGGACGAAAATATATATGGGAGCTATATCTAAAATCTGAACCCATTTTCACGAAACATGCATAAATCGACTTAAAAAGTGATTCTTTGCATATTGTCAAAAGGAACCACGTGTCTATCTTGTTTCCTTTTGCCTGTTACAAACATATGCACAAAGACATAATACCCTGTACCACAGTGTGGTCCAGGGTATAAACATTTCTGGCTTACTTATTAAGATGCGAATTATTTTC
>NW_026888812.1:0-117515 GCF_032173495.1 Musca vetustissima
ACCTTTCCATAATTGTTGCTGCTGTTGTTGTTGTCGTTGTTGTCTATTTGACTGATGTTGTTGATTTTATTATTGTTTGTCTTTTTTGTTGTGGGTGTGTGACTTTTTATGCATGCATATGTTTGTGTGTGTTGTCACCAAAAATCGTTGTAATGTTTGTTGATTTTTTTTTCGTGTTCTCTCTCCTTTGATTTAGACATTGACAAATTTCCAGGACAGCATATCCGTGATTAAGGATTCATGTCGCTGTCTGATATTCTGTCATTCCTACTTTTTTGGTTGGCAATTTTTTTTACCCGTGTAAACGCTACTATGAAATTCTATAACAGACAATGTGAATAAATTAATAGCAATATAGGGAGAAAACGAATCAGAGATTAAAAATTGAAATTAAGAACAGATGGAAAAATTGTAGAAAGGTAGGGTGAGCAGAATTGGATTTATAATGAACGGGAATTGAAATTTTTTAAAAAATGGGAGCATCCATGAAAAAATATTCTACGCCTATTGATAGTCCATGAAAAAATATTCTTTAAAAAATCCACGCCTATTGATAGTCCATGAAAAAATATTCTTTAAAAAATCCACGCCTATTGATAGTCCATGAAAAAATATTCTTTAAAAAATCCACGCCTATTGATAGTCCATGAAAAAATATTCTTTAAAAACTCCACGCCTATTGATAGTCCATGAAAAAATATTCTTTAAAAAATCCACGCCTATTGATAGTCCATGAAAAAATATTCTTTAAAAAATCCACGCCTATTGATAGTCCATGAAAAAATATTCTTTAAAAAATCCACGCCTATTGATAGTCCATGAAAAAATATTCTTTAAAAAATCCACGCCTATTGATAGTCCATGAAAAAATATTCTTTAAAAAATCCACGCCTATTGATAGTCCATGAAAAAATATTCTTTAAAAAATCCACGCCTATTGATAGTCCATGAAAAAATATTCTTTAAAAAATCCACGCCTATTGATAGTCCATGAAAAAATATTCTTTAAAAAATCCACGCCTATTGATAGTCCATGAAAAAATATTCTTTAAAAAATCCACGCCTATTGATAGTCCATGAAAAAATATTCTTTAAAAAATCCACGCCTATTGATAGTCCATGAAAAAATATTCTTTAAAAAATCCACGCCTATTGATAGTCCATGAAAAAATATTCTTTAAAAAATCCACGCCTATTGATAGTCCATGAAAAAATATTCTTTAAAAAATCCACGCCTATTGATAGTCCTTGAAAAATATTCTTCAAAAAAATCCACGTCTATTGATAGTCTATGAAAAAATATTCTTTAAAAAATCCACGCCTATTGATAGTCCATGAAAAAATATTCTTTAAAAAATCCACGCCTATTGATAGTCCATGAAAAAATATTCTTTAAAAAATCCACGCCTATTGATAGTCCATGAAAAAATATTCTTTAAAAAATCCACGCCTATTGATAGTCCATGAAAAAATATTCTTTAAAAAATCCACGCCTATTGATAGTCCATGAAAAAATATTCTTTAAAAAATCCACGCCTATTGATAGTCCATGAAAAAATATTCTTTAAAAAATCCACGCCTATTGATAGTCCATGAAAAAATATTCTTTAAAAAATCCACGCCTATTGATAGTCCATGAAAAAATATTCTTTAAAAAATCCACGCCTATTGATAGTCCATGAAAAAATATTCTTTAAAAAATCCACGCCTATTGATAGTCCATGAAAAAATATTCTTTAAAAAATCCACGCCTATTGATAGTCCATGAAAAAATATTCTTTAAAAAATCCACGCCTATTGATAGTACATGAAAAATTATTCTTTAAAAAATCCACGCCTATTGATAGTCCATGGTGGACTAAAGTCCCTATATATCTTTCGATTTGCACGAAATTTGGCATAACGTACTGAATTAAGTCTAGAATAATCTGTGTTAAATTTCGTGAAGATCGGTTCAGATTTAGATATTGCTCACATATATAGCTTCGTCCGATTTTATGTAAATGATCCAACAAAGTCCCTATATATCTTTAGATTTGCATAGCGTACTAAATTGAGTCTAGAATAATGTGTGCTAAGCTTCGTAAAAATCGGTTCAGATTTCGATATAGCAAAGGCTGAGTCTGTTAGGAGACATATGTACAATATACCCAAAGTGGTGAAGGGCCAGTACGGCCCAGTACGACTTTACTGCTTTCCTTTCTGGTTAAAAATTTTTTTAAGTATCCCACAAGGTGCAGATTTTTAAGCAAATATTTTCTTCAAGTATCACAGTTTGGGAGCCACTGCCTTTCATCATCATCATCGAATTACAACAATAATTCAATGTTAGCAAAATATAAATAAATACAATAAAAACATCAACATTTAAAACAAATTATACGCATTTGAATCACTCAAAAAGGTAAATGGAATTCCATTTCCAAGAATGTATTCTTGTGACATATTTCAATGTCCAAAACATTCCCAAAAGAAACACCATCACCGTCTCCATATCGTTCTGTCTGTAGCAAATGACGGAAACCGTGGAAACCCACGACAACAAATGGCAATCGAGTATGAAGTGAATATCATTAAATTTTATGCACAGACGCCCCATCCGACCGGCTAAGAAAACGACAAGTATTAATAAGAGAAACAAGCAATGTCTGACACAAGGCCCCGACCTCAAGTCAATTGGGAAGGCTGAAGACTGGCGGATGGATATCCTTCGTAACATTTGCCAAATGAGTCCTTGTTTGTTTGTCGGTGTTCGTGTGTGTTGTGGTGTTTTGCAACAACAAACTTTAAAACGCGATAGCAACAACAACAACAACCAATACAAATAAAAAACGAACATAAAATAAAATGAATTAATTCCCCAATGAAAAACAAATAAACCATTGAAATTAAAACATTAAACAATACAGCGACACAGCGTATGGTGGAGGAAATGGCATTTTTGGAGCGATAACTTGGGAAGCGGAATAGACAGTTGTTGAGAAATCATAGACAAGAATGAGAATTTGTTTTTGGGGATGTACAAATTGCAAATTATTTTTCGTTGGCAGGCGCAAAATGATAAATGAAGCGACGTTGATTTAACATCTTGTAAATGTACATCACTCAACGTTGATTAGGGAAAAAGTCTGTCTGTAAGGAAAATTAGATATCGTTTCAATTAAGTACGAAAATAGCGTAATAAAATTTCTAGATTTGGGTAATGAAATTTGAAAATATATATAAAATGGTATCAGGGTATTTGCTAAAACAAAAATAAATCATACCACAGGAGAAAGAATGGGAAAAATGAAATGGCCAATTGGAAAATCCTCCGACTAAAACTAAACTTGTTAATTTTAGCAACAAACGATAACTATATATAATAAACATCTGTCGAATAAAAAGACTGATCAATCAAAATGTTAGTTCAATGGTTCAATGGAGTTTCCGGGCAGTACTTCAAGAAATTCGAATATTAAGTATTGATAACCTATGATCCGAGATTAAGCAGATTTTTCTTCTAGTTTTCTAGATCATTTACATATTTTCCGCGTAAAAGAACATAATTTTGATTTGGGGGATACGTAGTCGAGCGCAAAAGTCGACTTTTATACATTTCGATTTTTATCTCTCACTCTCAAAGCTCCCATTTTGCCAAAACAAATATTCCTGGCCCATAGTGGAATAGTAGATTGAAAAAAAGTCGGTCACATTACCAGATCTATTGGTCATCAGGCCTAGAAGATCTTATTATCCGCTTTAAAAGCGGGTATTTTAAACTTTTTTTTAACGGAATTTTTGAATTAAGACGTGGATTTTTTAATTTTTTTAAGGGCTAACATATCTTATAAAGGCTTCACCTCATTTTCAGTATTTTAAAGGTCTTAGCCGAACTTTCCAAGTGTATTCTGAGAGATTAGAAAACCTCCTGGCAGAGAACTTATAGTGGTGGAGGGTGTAAACATTTCGACGCAGCCGAACATAACGTCGCTTTTCTTTGTTTTCAAACATATTTTCGTAGAAGGAACATTATTTCGTAAGCGTCATTCGAAATATTTTGTTCATTTCTATTTTTGAAGGACAATAATTCAATATAATGGGTTTTCCATTTTGAGGTTTCAAAAGTATATGACTGGAATTCGATAAACAGTGGCGGTACAAAAAAATAGAAACAAGTAGATTGAATTAATGTTTGTCGGAATGGAAAGATTTGCCTAGTTCCATATCCTGTTTCTCATAAAGTACAATTTTTAAATCGGCAGACACAAATATATTATTATCGGGACAAGGAGTTCTTTCGTCTAGCAAGTGGGTAAGCTGAGCGGGGTAGGCTTCTGCAACATGTTGTGTTTGCAGCTTTTCGACGTCAAGTTTCCGTGTTACATTAGATCGAAATTTTCTTGATACATTAAGACTAATGCCTTCCGTCTATCACAACATGATCGATTTGATTTCTCGTTACTTAATCGGGGGAAATCCAGTTGGCCTTGAGTATATCGGGATGCTTGTATCTGGTGCTGCCAACTATCATGTTTTTGCTGCCGCGAAGTCAATCAACCTTATGACGTTGTCGAATGTTTCTTCATGGAGGCAAATTTTTCAGACAAGGGGACCAACAATATTTTTCCTTCCGATTTTTGCATTAAAATCTCCTAGCAGAACTTTAATGTCATGGCTAGGGCAAAGACCATATGTTGTTCCTACAAGATAATGATCCGAATCGATATTCGCTTATCGGATCGATCGAACTTCTAAAACACGGGATGAATGCCTTCCGTCTATCACAACATTGATCAATTTGATTTCTCGTTGCTTGATCGGGGGAAATCCAGTTGGCCTTGAGTATATCGGGAGGCTTGTATCTGGTGCTGCCAACTATCATGTTTTTGCTGCCGCGAAGTCAATCAACCTTATGACGTTAACGGATGTTTCTTCATGGAGGCTAAATTTTCAAACAAGGGGACCAAAAATATTTTTCCTTCCGATTTTTGCATTAAAATCTCCTAGCAGAACTTTAATGTCACGGCAAAGGCCATATGTTGTTCCTAGGCTCTAGTAAACTCTTCATATTTGTCTTCCGTCGGAGCATGGACACAAACGATTCGCTTATCTACGCTCATCTACAGCAATTCGCTATAATACAGTGTGTAATCATATGATTTACTTATGCCTGTCCCTTTCAATCGAATTTCCTTTAAGGCAATAATATCGTCTTTGTACTTTTTGAGTACGTCTGCCAAATCTAAAACTTCGTCTTTTTTCGCACATTCACAGTGCAGATTCGCAGATTCTTGGTCCTATATACGTTTGCGGGGGGTCATCAACAATACGGGGGGTTTGGTTTTATCTTTCGTTGCTTTTATAAGTGAGGGTTTTTCCGAGTGCGGCCAACTAACCCGACGCCTCAATGTAAATGGTTCACCAATGTCCCTATATATCTTTCTATTTGCACGAAATTTGGCATAACGTACTGCATTACGTCTAGAAAGGTGTGTTTAAGTTAGGTGAAAATCGGTTCAGATTTAGATATATCTCATATATATATTTTCGTCCGATTTAATTTTAATGGTGCACCAATGTCCCTATATATCTTTCGATTTGCACGAAATGTGCATAGCGTACTGAATTAAGCCTGGAATGATGTGTGCTAAGTTTCGTGAAAATCGGTTCAGATTTAGATATAGCTTCTATATGGGCAATATTGCCAATTTTTTAACATAGCTGAAGCGGAGGTTCACCCCTTTATAACTCGGTAATTACTTAAGTATATGAAAAAAAGTGAATAGTTTTAGGTTAATTGGTCTGTCGTTGCAAACTGTTCATGATATTGACCTCCAAACTTTATTTTGGTGGAAGCTGTGTCTACTTTAATGTAAAAAAATGTGTAAAAACAGGTTGAGGCGAACCCGTTTTTATACCCTACACAACTATGTTGTCAGGGTATTATAGCTTTGTGCAGCCCCAAATGTTTGTAACGCCGCGAAATATTGGTCCTAGACCCACCTTTAAGTATACCGATCGTCATATCTCGACTAGCTGAGTCGATCTAGACATGTGTGTCCGTCCGTCCGTCCGTCTGTCCATTATAATTTGTAAACACGATACAGGCCACAGTTATGGACCAATCTTCACGAAATTTTGCATGTAGGATGGGTTCTGGCCAATGAAGACCCCTATTGTTTTTGGAAAAGATCGGTTAATATTTAGGGGATGAAATGGACCAAATACTAAATTTTTGTCGGTTTTTCTGGTCGCTCCAGAGGCCGCAATTATGGCCCAAACACCGCGAAATTTTGCATGGAGAAGGGGATCGGGCCAGAGAATAAGCATGCATGTTTTGATAAAGATCGGTCAATATTTAGCGGGTCAAATGGACACTGACTTTTGTGTGAAAAATGACAAAATTTGTATTCTATGGCATATATATTTACTCCTGGAAGATGTAGGCCCCAGGAGTTGATAGCATATCCAAGAGGAGTGGTTGGCCTTTAAATTGATACCAAATATAGTGATGTATCTACTCAGATGTGGGAGTTACAGTCAAATATTTACAGGTGCTTACGTATTCAGATATTATTTAGTAACCCATTACCACATTAGAGGGAGAAATATCGCGCTGATGGCTTTGAAATTTGTCATGAAGTTCCAGTTATAGTCAATAACAACGTCTACAATTTTCGGTGATGATCAGGATACAATTTTGGGATGAAATAGACGGAAAACATAATTTTTTGTGTGTTTTCGAGTAGAGTATAATCCGAAAATCACAACACAACCCACCGTGAAGGTAATCTGGACAAGTAATTAGAAGGACTGTACTGAATATTCGAAAAACTTAAGATAGAGGTGTTGTTGACCTCTAATCGGACAACAGGGGGCAAATATCACGATATACTACTCAGACTCAGAATAAACATCCTCAGAAAGTTAGAGTTCGTGGTAGTTGTGTAGGGTATCGTATGGTCGGCCCCGTCCGACTATACTGCTCCGCTCACTGGTTATGTTCTCTATCGGTTTGTGATTAAGCCACTCATTTCACGGTCTTCGTGTAAAGGAAAACTAGAAGCCAACAAAATGGGGACTACGCCCCTTATGTATCATTTTTCAAAATTTTAACTGAATCTACCTTTAAATGATGCTGACATTTAGAAGCTCGATTTTGAGGGTTTTTTAATTTTACTTCTAGCTTTAATACACAAACAGGAATTTCTAAAAATCGATTATAAGATTATTGTAGTCGCGAATCTGCGTAATTTGATATGTATTTTATGTATGTAGTATGCACAGCATCAGAGTAATACTCATCCGATGGTGAAAATTTTGTGCGATCAAATTTCAAAAAAACCTATTTTTCGGGCCAAATTTTTAGATATGCCAACTGAATGATATGGGTACCCGCGATCAATAAGGTTTTTTTACGTTTCGGATGATATAAAATTTTCTTCGTGAAAATCCATCTACTAGAATGGCGGGAACTGGCCTTCCAAAAATACGAAATTTGGAAAAAAAATGTTTTTGAAGATATCGCGGATTTAGTTGCATTTTCTGTGGATCATTTCCGCTTCAATAAATGACCTGATACGGATTTGGAAGTTTTGCGAAAACATAACTTTAAAAACTTCAGCCGAAAGAGAGATGTACCCAATTTATCTCAAAAATAGTGTGAGCTGGCACATCCATGGTTCTAAATGGACCACATTGAAATCGGTATAGATCGATGTATTTTTTAGGGTGCACACCGAAATCAGATGCGCGTTAAAGGTATATGGAGATTTCTGAAATTATTCGCGTTTTTCGAGTTTTTGGGTACTTCAATGCAACATGTAGTACATCTTCGCCGTCAAATGAAATTTCGCAAAATATATATGGATTGGAAGATAAACTTCAGTACTTCCTGGAAACCGCATGCGCGATTTAGGCGCAATTTAAAATGTATATTTCATAATATTAGTTTATTTTAAGATTTATTCCTATTTATAGAACCCCAAAATTTATCGGAAAGGTCTTGCTACAATCCACAAGGTGTATACTTATACACAAAAAGTGATTAGTAAAATTAGTTAGGTAAAATAACAGAATAACCCCAAAATTTTTTTCTGAAATTTCTTGTATAAAATTAATAAAATAAATATGATGGCATTATTTTTTCGAACCAAAAACAAATATTTGTCCTCAATATCTTTTTTGTTGTCGCTGTGATTTACAAACCTCTACACGGACTTGTGTGATTTTGATATCATTTAATTCATCATGGTTTTAGATTATATAGATATTTTTAAATAAATTTTTAGGATGATACGTGTCATTAATATAATGAAAATATTGATGTAATCTCCTACATATATATTTTTATTTTTCTCATATTTCGCGAAGATGTGCAACTTTATCGCGATTATTATAATATATTCATATTCTTATTTTACGGAGGAAGAAACGTATCAACGTTTTTGGGCAATACAATAAACGGCGTAATTTTAAGATTTTTTTCTTATGCCCAAAATAAAAACCTCGATAACTTTTGCGCGCATCAACCAAAAATTTGATCGCGAACGGTTTCGGAGTCAGAACAGTTTTCTCTATATGTGTAAAAATAATCATTGATATGCCACAAAAACAAAAAAGCAGATTTTTTTGAAAATGGAATATTAAAAAATTGGCAATATTGTACTAAAGACCCAAAGTTTGTCCGATTGCCACACAATTTTGCACAATGAACTGTAGTTAATATAAATTAATCTCTGACAAATCTCGTTGAAATCGCTTCAGATTTAGATATAGCTTCTACATACATTCTACATTTGGCGGAATTTTCCATTCCTGGTTCCTTTATAATATTAAACTTATTGGAAAAAAATATTCAATATAGGTTTCCTGTGATGACATATCCCAAAAGTTTTAATTTTCTCAAAGATAAAAAAATCAGTTTAACAGATTAAAATGGCATAGCCCCATTTTAAGATGGAGAATTAAAAAGTAGATTTTTAAAGGACATTCACACTCATACGCGTGAATCTTTAACACAAATTTCATATCATTTTCATTGAAAACTACTTTAAAAATCCATGCATTTAAACCCCCGCTTCATTTAATTATTAATGCACCAGTCAGTCACAGAACTTTATCATTAATTTATCTAAAAAATAAAATCCCTTATACGACTGCACCACATTCCCATAGCTCAAGTCAGATAAATCTTCATTTTCCACTAACAAATATTGCACTTCTTACATATCTACCAAAAATCTGTCAAATTATGTGCAAACGTAAACACTCTATCATTTGCGAGACAAGGACTAAATCCATATTTTTCTTCATACACAGACGGAGAATGAAAAGCTTATCATCAGTTAAAACATCAACATATTTTAAAGTAAATACCCTGAATGGGTTGTGAGCGAAAGATTGCAGCAGCAGGAGCAGCTGAATCGAATGGAAACCACAATAATATTTGCATGGCGGTTTTACTCCAATGGAGTACTCTGTTGATTATTTGGTCCATGCTGTTGATGTAACCCTCACACATCAACATGCGTTACGTTCCGTCTGTTCCATGATGATAGGAATGATGACGACAACGATGATAATACTTGCTGCTGTAGTTGTTGTTTTTCTGCTGAATTTGTTGTTGATGATAATAAAAGAAGTGACTTAACATAATCTCCAACTGTTTTTCTACATCCCTTACGATGATGATGACGGCGACGATGTTGATGAAATTACATGCATTGTGAAGCCAATCAAATAATAGACTAAAGGACCAAACTCATCCATCTAGCCAGGCATCCAGTCAGTCAACCATTCATTCATTCATCCATCACTCTCCTGCCCCTCCTCTCAACATGTTGTGATATATAGCTATCAACCACATGACCATCACATTACCCTGAGGGCAAGAAAGGAACTGGAGTTTTGTTTTCTTTTGTTTGCGATTAGGTTATGTTAAATTTCAGCATCCGACAAGTAAATGAAAATTTAATTACAACTTTTTTGGGGGTAAACTTATTTGTGTGTGTGTAAGTTGAACAATTTATTTGCAAGGTTTCGTATTTATTGTTTTTCCCTACTTGGGGTCCCCACAAAATTATGCAAATTTCAATAGATTAGAAGATAGTTGTTTGTGAAGGCCCTAAGGTATGGATTTTTTATTGTTTTAAAAAGTACGAAAAATTTATATTATTTGTATAAGAAACTAAAATAACTCAATTTCTGTAAAAATTAGAAACAAAAATGAAAGTTTTTGACATTTAAAAAAATCAAACATTCGAAACCCTTTTTAAACTAATTTTGATACATTTGAAAAGGAAATTTATGTAATGTGTGTTAAGTTTGCCAAGGATAAAGAACCCAGTTGTACAAAAAATATCAATTGTCTGCTATTATATAGTTATATAGCTAGTTACTTTGTGATCTAGTTACTTCATACCCCAAAAAGGAACACAAAATAGACTGTTGGATTTTTTTGTCAATTGAAAAAGTTGTCTACGCACATCATACCAATTCAGTAGTTACTGGTAATGCAAAGGGTAATGAATCGACTATCGAAATGACTGTATACTGGTAACGCAGGCAGGGGACAATTGACTTCCCCAATGACATACCCATGTTAAATTCACCAGTCTAGGGCATGAAGTGGTAACTAGTGGTACTTACAGGTAATTAGTAAAATATCTAGTTCATCACCAGTTACTCGAACTACTGGGAAGTAACCTATTTAAAAATTCATAAAATAAGGGAAGGAAAATAACAATGTGCAATGAGATTTAGGGAGTGCAAAATTTATTTTGGGAATTTTGCACTGCCTAAACTCTTCATATTTTTCTTCCGTCGGAGCATGGACACAAACAATGTAGAATAACTTCGATTTTATACGAAATAAGACCATTCGCTCATCTACAGCAATCCGCTATAATACAATGTGTAATCATATGATTTACTTATGTCTGTCCCTTTCAATCGAATTTCCTTTAATCCTACGGCCAATAACCAAAAAGTATACGTAGATCAATAACCGTGGTACATTTGTACCCATCCAAAGATAGCTCTGTAACTCATTAAAAAAGTGGACTATCGAGAGGTTTTTGTTTTAAATTAGTCTATACGGATCTGATCTAGATGTAAGAACTCAAAATTATATATATATATATATATACATTAAAATAATATATATTTAAATTCATGCTTAAATGATAATCTATCTAAAACAATCATAGTAAATTCGTAATAGCTTTCGAATGGGTTAAGCTTTTTTAGTTATTTTTTATTGGGATCTTATTTAGGTGTTCCTCAACCCCTCTGCAAATTTTTGTGGCCCTAGACAACATGGGACCATCTGGGCGACTCGTGGAAATCAGAAACTACCTTGGTTTTTCTTTGTATTTGTGTATATGTTTGTACCAGGCAAAAAGATTGGTTCCTTTCGAGAATATACATGGAATCACTTTGTAAGTCGATTTATGCATGTCCGTCTGTCTGTCCATCTTAAATTGTAAACAATGGAAAAATAAATATATTATTTTTTCATCGAAAATGTCAATTAAATCGGAGAAATGATCGAAGTTGGCCGGCATGTTAGCAGTCGAAACATGGTCGCTAAAAATTGACCATGAGAAAAAAAGGATGGATCGAATTTCCATCTGCAAAGCCTTGGTCATTTCTTAAACGGATGGTGACTGGAGATGCGAAATGGATCACATACAACAACCCTGTGCGGAAACGATAGTGGTCAAAGAGCGATGAAGCACCTCAAACGGTGGTCAAACCAGCACAAACGGCCAGGAAGGTTCTGCTATGCATTTGGTGGGACTGGAAGGGAATTATTTATAATAAGTTGCTTCCACATGACCAAAAGCTAAATTCTGATCTCTACTGTCAACAACTGGACCGTTTGAAGATAGCAATTTATCAGAAACGGTCAGAATTGGCCAACAGGAGAGGTGTTGTGTTCCACCAGAACAACGCTAGGCCACACACATTTACAGTGACTCGCCAGAAACTTCGGGAGCTTGGTTGGGAAGTTTTAATGCATTCGCCATATAGTCCTGACTTGGCACCAAGCGATTATCATATTTTTCTTGCTTTGCAAAATTTCTTTAATGATAAAAAATGGTATCTAGGGAGCATTGCGAACATTGACTACTGGAGTTTTTTGCAACTAGAGAAAAGGACTTCTATGAGAGAGGCATTATGAAGTTACCCTCAAAATGGCAACAAATCATACAACAAAACGGTGCAAATCGGACATTCCGAAGCATGTTAAGTAAAGTCTTATCGTTCATATAAAAATAATGGATTTCTTTTTCCCCAACCTAATATCTAAAATGGGTAAGAGCCTTGATTGTGGGTTAGCAAATTGTTTGCCCTTTGAAAGCTCAAAATTCTGGGAGGCATCGCTGAAACATATACTAAAATTATCTGGGAGGAGGATTTTCTCAGGAAGCTTTATAAATTATAAAGTGATCATTGAGCTCAATATTGATACCGTCTTATGCTGAAAAATAATCTGCAGATATTTCTTCACCCTGCGCGAATTCCAGAAATGCGACTATGCCCTGTAATATACCGATAATGTGAATCGATATATTCCATTTTAAATTCCAAACATCCTATGGGCAGTAAAAATATATGTGAAAAATTCCAATTCTAAAAATACTGAAATCGGATGGATCCTTTATATCCGTGACCATAGTACAAATTGTGGGACATTTATTTCTGGGTCTGCGTACAAAATGAGAACTGATATATCCCGGAAAGATAATGCAATTGTGCGACATTTATTTCTGGGTCTATGGAGCCAGAGTCTATGGTGGTCCATCAATTTTACGGTTTTTAGCTGTGGTCTATTGAAAGTGAAAAGAGTTGTAAATTAATCGAGATGTTTGAAAAAATATTACGATTTAATATCGATGTAAATCAAATCTGATTTTCCAGCCGCTTCATATGAAAGGTAAAAGTTTTTAAACATTGTTCTTTTGTGGGGGACGTACCAGAAACATCTTCGGACTTGATATAGGTTTGGTAAAAATAAACAATTATCCAATTCGGGATTTCAAAAAAAGGGACTGGAATTCGACATCTGTCAAACTAATTTGTTAAACAATCGGCCGTATGATTAATGAGGGTATATTTACTTTGCATTTGCCTCATCTAAATATTGGTTTTACATTCCAAGTTTCTTTGTAGCAAATCCGTTTCCGACATTTTGGAGTCGATTTACGAATGTACTTCTGTCTGGCTGGCTGGTGCGCACCTCCAGCACAAAATTGTAAACATTTTGCTGAAAATAAATTTTATAATATCATGCGAACAAACTCTCCGATTTATACCAAAGTTATTACATCCTATTATCTTGGCCAAACCTTGATCAAGTCCGAAGATGGGACCCATCGGTTTACTTCTTCAGGTACCTCCCCCATTAATGACCAAAATGTTCAATATTTATAAATTTAATTTAAAGAAAATTTTGCACAACCTATTATCTTTATCAAGTCTAGATGAAGAATTGGTCCACTTCTTCTGGTACCTCCCCAACAAATGGTAAGAAATTTTCAATATTTTTAAATGGAATTTTAGAAGAAAGGAATGCTTGATTTCAACAAAACTTTGCACAATCGATTATCTTTATCAAGCTTAGATCAAGTCCGAAGATGGGACCCATTAGCCCACTCCTGCTGGTACCTCCCCCATAACGGGTCAATATTTCATAAATTTGTAAATTGAATTTGAAGCGAATTGAATAACCAACAACATTAACACCGAACATTAAATCCGAAACATATTTTATTAAAATATATAAAAACCAGTGAGCGGAGCAGTATAGTCGGACGAGGCCGACCATACGATACCCTACACAACTACCACGGAACTCGGATGTTTATTCCGATTCCCTTCACAGTGGGTTGTGTTGTGATGTTCGCCTATATTCGAGTAGAAAACACACAAAAAGTTAAGTTTTTGGTCCACTTCATCCCAAAATTTTAATCAGATCATCATCGAAAATTATAGGCGTTGTCTTTGACCATAATTGGAACTTCATGGAATATTGTAAAGGGATCATCGGTATATTTCCGGCCTCTAATGAGGTAATGGGTTAATATATAATATCTGAATACGTATGCACCTGTAAATATTTGTATGTAACTCCCACATCCCAGTACTTACGACAATGTATTTGGAGTCATTTTGAAGGTCAACCATTCCTCTTGCGGGTCTATATGCTTCACGAGTAAATATATACGCCATAGAATACAAATTTTGTCATTTTTCACACAAAAGTCAGGGTCCATTTGACATGCTAAACAATGGCCGATCTTTATCAAAGCAGGCATGCATATTCTCCGGCCCAATCCCCTTCTCCATGTAAAATTTCGCGATGTTCGGGTCATATTTGCGGCCTTTAGAGCGACCAGAAAAACCGACAAAAATTAAATATTTGGTCCATATCATCCTCTACATATTAACCGATCTTTACCAAAAACAATAGGGGTCTTCATTGGCCAAAACCCATTCTACATGCAAAATTTCGTGAAGATTGGTACATAACTGTGGCCTGTATCGTGTTTACAAATTATAATGGACAGACGGACGGACGGACACACATGTCTAAATCGACTCAGCTAGTCGAGATAAGACGATCAGTATACTTAATGGTGGGTGTAGGACCAATATTTCGCGGCGTTACAAACTCTTGGGGCTGCACAAAGCTATAATACCCTGACAACATAGTTGTGTAGGGTATAAATATATATAAAGCGAATTATAAAACCTTTAGATATCCACAAACCATAGACTCTGGGTATATATCTGTCGACAACACCATTAACACTTTTAATACCCTCAACCATAAGGTGGAGTGTATATTAAATATATCATTCCGTTTGCAATACCTCAAATATTCACCGGATACCTTACAAAGTATAACGTAGATTTACACATGTCCGTCTGTATGTATGTTGAAATCGCGATAGAGCTCTGTAATTTTGCACACACATTGTTAATACTCTTAGGATCGAATCCGTAGAGCCTGGATAACCGGGTACCCGAAATTCCGGGTCAAACAACCGGCCTCCTAAATTAAGTCCTTCCGAAATACATACATTTACTCCACTCATAAAATGATTCATATTCAAAATGGAATTCTCGTTTATGTATAGCCCCCATATGACGGTAATCCTTCACAAAGTATTCCCAATTAATCCACACCTAGTCCTTCGCCTATTATAGAGATCATTAATGTTTATTGCTTTGATAAATCAACATGCCTCCAAATACGTTCTGGACGCTTTCAAAAATGATGAAAAAACTGCTCAAGAATTTAATAACTATTTTCGGTGAAGTGGAACGTTGATTTAGAGACCATGGTGGACGTGTTTCATCATTATTACAACAAGAAAATCTACTAAATTTTCGACAAAAACAAAAGCACACCATCTCTGAATGTACGATAGATAATAAGAGCATTGATAAGGGTATTAGAACTTGTCATAGAATGAATCGTTGGCAAAAATTTATTATATTTGCATTGAAATCATGACCAGCAAACTAAATCAAAATCCCCCACATATGAATACGAACCGAAAACACTCCATTACGACGTGGCTGCACAAAATGCAAATTTTCTCGTTTTTTTTTTTTTTTTTTTTTTTGCCCTTAGCAAATTTGACTCAAATGGAGTAAAAACGGAGGGGATGTGGAGAGATGGTACCCATTCTGGGGACCAACGTAAAGTAGAACACACACACGCATCGACACAAAGTGTTAAAAGACATAGAACGAACATAGAGTACACATTTGAATCAGATTGGAAAATCTTACTTTGTGCTAACACATCTTTGTGTGACATTTTTGTGTTTTAGTTTTTTAGTTTCTTTCATCCTTATTCTTCTTCCTCATCATGTACTTCATTTTCTTTGTTTTTGTCGTGTGTGTGAGTGTCGAGTAGTCAGTCATTCGATAAGACTTCTATTGAATAATTTATTAGCATTTCGCTTTTTCCGCAGATTAGCTGGGTGTTGCAAATGGACTTTAGATGTTAGTCATGGAAATTATTTTCCCTCCACCTCTGCTACTGCCTTAAACTAGCATACAAGTGTGCGATATATGTTTGTGCATGTTTTCTGATGAAAGGATATTTCTGTGATGCACTACAGCTACGACTACTTGAAAGGGAACAGAGTGAAAGAAAGGAGACAAATCTAGATGTATTACTTCATAATATAATTGCCATAAGATACGATACTCTTATTTTAGTTTTTTTTTCGTCGCCTCTTATTTAGATTGCTGTGTTGCTTCTCAGAAAAGAAAAAAGATCTTGAAATGTGACATGTGTGCATATTTGAAAATCTAAATGGATTCTAAGTAAAGGAAATAAAATGGCGTCTGCATTTTTTGTTAGGGTAATGAAGATTGAATCTTATTTTTTTCAATATATTATTCATTAAAAACAACCGTTCGTTATAACAAACGAATCAAGACAAGGTTCCTATGAAATAATTACTCTCCTCTGTAAGCATTTAGAAAAAATTATACTCTTTGGAATGTCTCAACATGTCACATCAAAAAGTACAAAGATTATTGGCACTAATTAACGAAAGTGCCATTGTATATCTTCCATTATATAGTTTATCACAAACGGACTCAGTACCTTTTGACGTACCTCCATGTATTGTATTTGTGTACAGAGCATTGAAAAATCATCTTGCCAAAAAATGGAAATGGAAAAAATGGACAACCAGAATGAATCGAACCTAAACGTTTGTATGGGGATAAAGAACCATCCTACGACAGTATGAAGGCCGACAATTGTGGCCGACACTCGTTCAAATATAAGGTTAGAGAAAAATAAATCCATTATTTTTTCGGCAGATGGCTGTATTGATAGATTTCTCGCAAAAAAAATCGATCAAACAATTTCAGATTTATGCTCGCTGGAAGGATGACATTTCGCAGTAAGAAAATTATTTTACTGTTTTTTGTTTGGTGCATTCAGTTGTGAGTTACAGGGTGTTTAAAATGGAAGCGAACAAAGGGAAAATTCGGTACATTCAACAGATTTTCTTTGACAAAAGCGAAAATGCAAGTCAGGCGGCTAAAATTTTGAATGGTGTTTATGGTTTCGATACTGTAACAACCAATTATGTGCAATTTTGGTTTTCGTAGATTTCATCCAGGAATTGTTCATGTTAAAGATGCACCTCGCACAGGTAGGCCGGTCGTCGAAAATGTCGATAAAATCGGAGAAATGGTCGTAGTTGTCGTAACATCGCCCAGGAGCTAAAAATCGACCACAAAACTGTTTTAAGCCATTAACACAAACAAATAATGGATTTCTTTTTCCCCAAACTAATATTTAAAAATATGTGAAATGTGGCCTCAGAAAAAAATGATTTTAAAACCAAGTAAAAACGTCGTTTAGCCTGGGCAGAACTTTTTTACCCTCCTCTACGTAGTGAATTCCAAATTTCTTAAAACGGTCGAAACCTTTATATGTGGGAAAATTACATTACAACCACTGCAATGGGAAAATGTGGCTAAAAAATTATAATGATGTGCTACCCTTCTATGAAGGCTATGTCAAACGTTCGACCTATATTGATAATTCTTTGTATAATAGCCCTTTATGCCCAAATAAAGCCACTTCTGTGGGAAAATGAGGCTAAAAGGCCCAAAAGTTTAAAAACACCGAATATTGGGAGGTAGAGTTACTACCCTAAAAAGTGAACCAATATTGAGTCCTAAATTCTTCTTGTAGGAAGATTTTCTACGCTGGGAAAATTCCAAATACCAACAACCTTAAAATTAGCGAATATTAGAGAGTGCCATTAAATGGAGGCTAGCCTAAAAAGTAGGTCGATATATTTTCAATACTAAACATCCTTACGGTAAAAGCAATGTGTGTGTGCAAAATGCCGAGCCTGCGATATTTGCTCTGTCTTGGCCGATTAGAGGTCAACAGCTTCTCTGCAGCATCTTTTCCGAATAATGGTTCCGGTGTAAAAAATCAAGAAAACCATTGGAATTCGCCTTCCCCATGGAAATTTTGTGATGGTCGGCTGATAACTGTGACCAGAGATGGTCTGTCAGAAATAGTGAATAAAATGACATACATTTCCGACACATAATACACACGTCAAAAACGTCGGAAACCCATCCAATACCATTCGATTTTTGACATAATAGCTATTCCTTTTAATTAATATAGAATTTTCGTATAAATCCATATCAAATTTCAATATTTTATTCTCCAAAAAGTTTAGTATTTTTTATCAGTCCTTGTATGTAATAGTCAGATAAAATGTAAAAATAATATATATTATTGAAAATACCTGTATATGGTGATAATATTGAAATAAATGACGTTCACTACATTTTATATAAACGTAACGTTTTTGAGGTTTACATATTTTTGGCAGTCGAAAACCCAAAAATTCGTCACAGGATTCATACCTGAATCCACTAGAAAACAAAAAATAAAGCTTTCGATCCATTTCGTCCCCGAAATATCATGTAATTATCATCGAAAATTATAGGCGTCGTCTTAAGCATAAACGAAACCTCAAGCAAAATTGCCTAACCATCAGCGCTACAGTTCCGCCCTCTAGTGTGGTAATGGTAATACGAAACAATATACGAATACGTAGACCACCTTAAATATTTACGTATAACTCCCTTGTCCGAGTACATACAGCCACATAATTGGTATCAATGAGAAGGTCACTCACTCCTCTTGGAAATGCTGTCAACTTATCCGGTCTATGTTCTTCAGGAGTAAATATATACACCATAGAATGCAAATTTTGCCACTTTTCATATAACCCGCAATATATTGACCGATCTTTATCAAAACAGTCATGCTTATTCTATGGTCAAAACCATTTCTATGTGCAAAATTTCATATTTCATAATTGTGTCGTCTCTAGAGCGACCAGAAAAACGATAAAAATAATGTTTTTAGCCCATTTCATCACCCAAATATTAACGGATCATAACCAAAAACAATAGGGGTCTTCTATGGTCAGAACACGTAGTATGCAAAATTTCGTGGCGATTTCTCCATAACTGTGCCCTGTATCGTGTTAACAAATTGTAAGGGACAGACGGACGGACACACATGTCTAGAACGACTCTGCTAGTCGAGATATGACGCTCGGTATTTCGGGGCGTTACAAAGTCTTGGGGCTGCACAAAGCTATAATACCCTGACAACATAGTTGTGTAGGGTGTATAAATCCACGTCGATATTAAAGCATAGAAAAATATGCTATTTAAATCGACCCTAGAGACGTTTTTTATATCTCTTAATAGTTCGTATAAAATATTGGTTATAATCTAATTTGCATAAGCAGAAATAGGTCGGTACAAGCGATATCAAGTAAAGGGTAAAACATTTTTCGGGACTTCTGGATACCGTTGTTATAACCGATATCTCGTTAAAATCGATGTCGTTATAAACGATTTCGACTGTAGATATTCAAGTATATAAAGAACATTTTTACAAAATAAATCCAATTTATCAAACTTTCTAATTTTTGATAACCTTAAAAGCAAATGTATTTTTCATTCCAGAAAATAAATTTAATTTTTTGGTTTTATAAAATTCATCTAAAAATGTGCAATTGTTTTGTTTACAGAATAAACCACTTTGTGGTTGTATTCTCAAAATAAAACACTTTCATTGTGACGACACCACATAATGCTAAAAATAATATACTATGTGTTCTAACAAGAGGTATTGTGGAATATCGGGTAGAGTTGCCAGCTTAACAAAAAAAATGAACAAAGAAATAGAAGATCATTGGAAGATGTTTTTGGTGTAGAATAATTGTTGGTGGTATTCCATTTAAAGAAAAACCATTGGAACATTGTATATTTAAAGAACCTGCTGAGAGGTCTAGAGAATACACCTTCAACTATAGTAGTCCCTTTGGAGGCCACACATATATATAAATACTTCTTCTATTTTTGGGAGGTCTTATATCTACAGAATTCCATTGGGTGTTCTCTTGAAGCTCGATGGAGGATATGATTAGAAGACCGTTAGAGACTTCAATAATTTGTTCGGCCATGTCAAACGGAGCTCTTTAAAATGTGTTTTATATATAGAAAAATTTAGATTGTATTTAATGTATATAATGTCATTGGGATGTTGGGTATTTAAAGAACCTCTTGGGAGGTCTATACAATACCGTTCCAATCTTAGTGGTCCGATGAGAGGTCTTACATGTAAAAAAAAGTCTTAAAATGACCATCTAACAATAGAAAATCTGTAAAATGTCTTCGATGTAGAAAATAGAAAATCTTTGGGTGGTCATCTATCTCAAAAAGTCCGTTTGGAAGTCTTCTATCTACAGAAGAAGATTGGGAGGTCTGCTAGCTATAGAAGTCCTTTGGGTGGTCTACAGAAGATAGGCCTTCGGAATCGAACGCACGGATTTTTTACAAATACAATTTATGTGAAAAAAGCATTCAAATGGTATTGTAGGCCTCCGGGGGATGCCAGCCATGTGGAAAAAAATGGCAACGCACAGCTTGTAGTACCTCAAGGGTTGTGTGGAAATCTACAAAAAGGCAAGAACATTAAACAATAGAGAACCTTCGATGTAGAAAATAGAAAATCTTTGGGTGGTCATCTATCTCAAAAAGTCCGTTTGGAAGTCTTCTATGTACAGAAGTCCGTTGGGAGGTCTGCTAGTTATAGAAGTCCTTTGGGTGGTCTACAGAAGATTGATTGGCTGTATTTAGAAGATTGGCCTTCGGAATCGAATACACGGATTTTTTTTTACAAATACAGTTTTTATACCCTACACAACTATGTTGTCAGGGTATTATAACTTTGTGCAGCCCCAAGAGTTTGTAACGCCGCGAAATATTGGTCCTAGACCCACCTTTAAGTCATATATCGACTAGCTGAATCGATCTAGACATGTGTGTCCGCCCGTCCTTCTGTCCATTATAATTTGTAAACACGATACAGGCCACAGTTATGAACCAATATTCACGAAATTTTGCATGTAGGATGGGTTCGGCCTAATGAAGACCAATATTGTTTTTTGTAATGATCGGTTGATGTTTAGGGGATGAATTGGGCCAAATACTTAATTTTTGTCTATTCTTCTGGTCGCTCCAGAAGCCTCAATTATGACCCAAACATCTCAAATTTTTACATGGAGAAGGGGGTTGGGCCAAAAAATAGGCATGCCTGTTTTTACAAAGATATTTAGCGGACTTTTGTGTGAAAAATGACAAAATTTGTTTTCTATGGCGTATAAATTTACTCCTGAAGGACATAGAACCGAGAAGTTGATAGTATATCCAAGAGGATTGGTTGACGTTTAAATTGAGACCAATTACATTTTCGTATGTACTCGGCTGTGGGAGTTACACTTAAACATTTACAGGTGCTTACGTATTCATATATTATTTAGTAACCCATTATCACGGAAATATAAAAATATTCCATGAAATGCAGGAATGGTCAAGGACAACACCTGTAATTTTCAATGACGATTTTTGGATGAAGTGGACAAGTAATTATAAGGGTTGTACTGAATATTAATAATATTTGTTGACCTCTCGCGAAATATTGTCCAAGGTCAGAATATAGAACCACACAAAGTTAGATTTTCGTGGAAGTGGTGTAGGGTATCATATGGTATCATAGGTGTATATGACCAACATACCTGAAATGAAATAAAAACAAGTAATATTTTAGATATTATTATGATAGGTATTAATATAATTAAAATAATTTATTTTTTTATTTCAACATCTTAAATATGAAAATACACCAATTTCTGATCTCCATGTGGCAACTCTCTTTGCCCAAAAAAAATCCCATATGTTCCATTGGCATTGGGCCAAACGAACAAAACAACTGATCTTCAGCATTCGATCGATGCCATGTCCATTCTATGATCAGTCAACAATAGACACCTCAAGCTTTAGCAGCAGCACACGCATTTATTTCCCAAAAAATCTAAATCGAAAAATCGCAGGGCGACGTAAGTATATAGCAGATGATCCAGCGAAAATACCAAATCAAATCAAATCTCATGCATATATAAACATACCAACAACACTTCGCGTTAATGATATTTACTTGGAGAATATCAATCTTACTTATCAATCCTTCGCTTCGTCGTAATGGTCAGGGCATATCGTTGCCGCCGCCTATCATATTTCTGTGAAAAAAGGCATTCAAATGGTATTGTAGGCCTCCGGGGGATGCCAGCCATGTAAAATAAATGGCAACGCACAGTTTGTAGTACCTCAAGGGTTGTGTGGAAATCTACAAAAAGGCAAGAACATTCAACAATAGACAACCCGACAGCCAGACAACATGAAGACACACGATTAAATTAAATCAAATCAAGAGAAATGAACTCTGGTGTCTTGATGGGAATTTCCTTTTCTTGGTTCTTTCGTTTTGAAATATTTGTTCGTGGAATCGCGGAATGCGTGAAATGAAAATGAAAGTGTTATGTTGTTTGTTGCTGATGCTGATGCTTCTGTTCTTGTTTATTTATATGTGCGGTTGTCGTTGGTTATTAATAGATTTCTGTGGATGAAGTGAGTGCATGTAAAGTAGCTGGCTGATGGTTAGCTAGCTAACCGACAATAAATACATATTTTGTGTTTTAAATTAAAATGATATTAAAACAAACAATGGTTTTTATTCATTAAATAGAAAACGAAAATTAAAAAAATCAAATGTTATCAAAAAAATTAATTGTGGCTGAATAAAGGAGGTGTGTGGTGTAAGAATGTGTGGAATATAAATAATTGTTCTGATTAAATATTTTGTATGTGTATTGATAATTTAACTATATCCCGTTAAATGGAATCTACATTTTCATTTATTGTATTTTCATTTTTTTTAATTCGAACATATACACAACATATATACGCGTCAGTCCTATCGTTTCCAAATTTTAAAGAATGATTATGAATATCACGGTACGAACTACTTTACAAAAAACGTTAAAGAAAAATATTTTGTTCATTAAAAACACTCCTGGCAGAAAACACCAACATTAGTGAATTTAGTTTGAATTTTAGTACTTTTCGTATCCTTATTGGAGTCACATAGCTCCAATGTAATGGTACATAGTTTTAATTATTTCTGAAAGGCCCTATTTCGGTAATTTTCTGAAGATATATTATTATCTTACAAACCGAAATGTTACAGTTGCAAAATAAAGCTGTTTAAGCATGAATCGATATTGATTGAAAATATGTGAGACCACGTTTCTCTCTATATTTACCGTTATAAAACTAATTTCGAAGTTCCAGGGACTCCAACTAAACTGAATTGGTACATTAGAACCCATGAATAAATGTCTTTTTTTTTTTGTAGCACAGTGTAATTCTCAAAGATAAATATATTAGATTGGGGAAAAAGAAATCTATTATGTTTATATGAACTAGAAGACTTTATTTAACATGCTTTGGAATGCCCGATTTGAGCCAAATATGCATCGTTTTGTTGTATGATTTGTTGTCATTTTAAAGGCTACTTCATAATGCCTCTCTCATAGAAGTCCTGTTCTCTATTTGCAAAAAACTGCAGTCGATAGTCGATTTTCACAATCCTCCCTAGATACCAATTTTTTATCATTAAAGAAATTTTGCAATGCAAGAAAAAGATGATAATCGCTTGGTGCCAAGTCCGGACTGTATGGCGATGCATTAAAACTTCCCAACCAAGCTCCCGAAGGTAATATATATAATTTTTTTTTTAAATTAGATAAAAGATCATATAAGTATATGTGTCGAGAACACTGAAAAATAATTCCTAACAAGTTGTAGTACGATTTGCTAATTACCCCTTTTTTCTCGATCAGTCACCTAAATTCTCGGGGTCAAAAATTGTTTTTGATTTAATTCGAATCTACACTAATTCAAGAATGTCCCTACAAGTGAAAATCTCAAGAACTCTTGAAGATATAGCCGATTTATTGTGTCAGCATCAAGTGACGGCTAAAGGGCTTTTCAAACTTTAAACGCGTTTTTCTCTTTTGTGAATGGCGGGCACGATAGCTCAAAAACTAATAACCCAATCGATTCCAAATTTTTACACGTTTCTCTGTGAGTGTATAGCTATCGTATGAACTAGGATAAAGCCAATCGGTGAAGATCTTCCTTATTTTTTAACTTGGCTTTTGGTCAAAAATCGGCAATTTTGCAAAAATATTTTTTCAAAGGTCCGCCATTTTGTTAATTTTAGAGCGAAGTAGTTCATACGAGAGCCAGACATGTACTCTTTCTAACGCTGTTGGAATTTTCGGATTCCGATGTTCCAGTGAGGAGTTATCATGCCCGCCATCAAAAATAAGGACTTCTCTTTAATTACAAAAAACAACAACAAAACAATTACAAAATGTTTTTCTAAATAATTTTTCCTCTCTTTAAATCTTCAAATATATTTGTGCAAAGTTACAAACCTTAACAAGCATTGGTTTTGATTTACCAGCCCATTGAAAATCTTGAAAAATTAAAATCGAGAATGGGTGGGGTTCCCTTAACTTAAATTTACTGCAATTAAAAATGATATTAGGGATTTTTTTAATGTTTTCTTCAGTTCCCATTTTTTTCGGCGTCGACTGCAACCTCTTCGCTATTAATTTTAACACATTTAAACTGCAGTTCAATTCTTGACACATATCAGTCAACCTCTTTTCTGTCGGTTCCATTCAACTATTAATCTATGTAGCGGCATGTTATGACTTCTACTTAAAGATTTTAACCTTTTTCCATTTAAATACTTTTAATAAAAATGCTACATCATGCTCCAATACCTAAATACCAAAAAAACGAGCAATTTTACAAATGGTTGGTAGGCAACATAATAGCGATTTCATATTTATGCCGTGTGATGTGTAACGCGTTAAGCTTACAACTCTAGCCGACAACAACAACAGCAACAGCAGCAATAATATTTCATATTTTCGTGCATCACCTAGTAGTTGTTGTGTTGACAAATTTGGCGTCAACAACGACATGTCAGACACGCTGAAATACACGAGCAACAACAACATAACACCATACATAAACAACAAAATTCTATGATGAAGAAAGACTGACGAGAAAAATAAAAATAAAAAATGTTGCGACATAAAAAAGTGACGATGGAAATAGTATTCCAAAAACCTGTGACTAAATATGCGACAAAATCACCTCACCTCATGCATGCTGTCAACTCTTTGCTTTCCCTGCAAGCACCTTTTCATGTCCCCTCCCTCTCTCCCTTTCTGCCTACCATGCTATATAACCATATTTATTGACATATTACTCAATTGTCAATCCATGCCTCACTTTTCAGCTTTGCTCTAAATTTTCCAGCTGAAAAAAAAAAACTCGATGGTGAAATTTTGTTGGAAGCCTGCCGAGTTAGCTGAAATGATTGTCAACATATTTTTGTTTTTTTTTTATTTTTTCTAGTCCTCTTTTTTGCAATATTAAATATTACAAATCTTTTCATCTTCTTCGTCGTGCAACGGGTAAAATATTCCTATACACCGGAAAGAAAAGCTGTTATTTGTCGTCGTATACACGACAACAACAAGAAGAAAAAAACGAAAATTGGCATATGTGTTACGAATAGCTGTCATCACATTCCAAAACGTGAAATAATTTCTTTTCTATAAGAAAGGGTTATGAAAATGCTGGGGAAATAAAAATAAGAACTTCATACACAAAACTATTTGACTACAGAGGATACTATTCGTGGAAATGAAAACCATTTTTAAGACCATTTTTAATTCTACAAGAAGGATATTAAATTTGGCCTCATTGTCAAATAAGGCACTAGAAAGTTATCCTGGTGAAAAATGGTGAACATTTGGAAAAATACAATAACCAACATTTTATAATCGAAAGGTGCCGACTATGTGAAATTCTGCACAACTGCAGTATTCCAAACATTTGTGCCTCAATTTCTCAATTTCAAATTTCTATGATTTTCAAACGGTTGGCATATGAGAATACATAGGGTTAAAGACTTGTAACTTTGTACACATATATTTGAAGGCTTAAGAAGAAGACATTAATTTGTTCCCGTAAATCTGAATATCAAAAGTCCAACGCAATTTAAAAGAGTGCATATATATATATATATATATATATATATACATCTGGTATGACGTAGAATTATGGACTTCGCTCGAAATTTAACAAAGCGCTGGACCTAGGAAATAATTTTTGTAAAATCACCTATTTTTGACCACAAACCAACCTGGAAAATAGATTATATTGATCCTAGATTGCTATGATTTTCACTTGAAATTTTAAAGAGTCATTCTTGATAGTTATTCAAATTAAAAAATAATAAAAAATCAATTTTTTAAAACAAAAACCGAGAATAAGGGGCCGTTAAATAATATAATTTTTTATTTCCCACATCAGTATTTTTTATATATAAGGTTGGGGAAAAAAGAAATCCATTATTTTTTCTCGTAAAGTATCGATCAAACAATTTCAGGTTTATGTTGGTTGGAAGGGTGACATTTCGCAATAAAAAAAAAATATTCTGCTTGTTTATGTTTGGTGCATTCAGTTGTGAGTTACAGGGTGTTAAAATGGAAGTGAACAAAGAGAACATTCGGTACATTTTACAGTTTTTCTTTGACAAAGGCGAAAATACAAGCCACGCAGCTAAAATTGTGAACGGCGTTTATACTTCCGATACTTACTTAGCTGCAATGTGACAGAACTACCGTTCCATGAGCCGAGATTAAAAAATATTTATAGGCGCGTCGGTCTTTTGTACCGAACTGGCACAACGCAGATCGGTCCATAGACCTTTCGGAGAATTTTCCTCTCAAACAATCAAAGAGCTGCCTCATCTGCTTGCGATCCATATAACGTCATGGCTAGTATAAGCGTCTTGTAGATTAATAAAATTTGGCTAGTTTCTAAACTGCTTACTTAGAACTTAGTAGCATCAGTTGGCCAACACTATCCTTCTCCGAATTTAAAAAATGATGTCATTAGTTTTATTTATGGCGGTATATAAAATCTACTACTACCTCGAAACTGTAGTTCTCAAGTTCCACAGTTGTTCCGAATCTACTGGATGTCTTGAGCGTTGATACAATCAGCTTGGCCTGCCAAACGCCCTTTGGCAGACTTCTTCTCAATTTGTGCAAAGGTGGCTGCTACTGCTCTCAATGTTCGACCCATTATGTTGATGTCATCGGCGTAGGCGAGTAAAATGTGTCGTTTGGTGTACAGAGTGCCATTACATTGCATCTCGTATGACCTTTTCCAGCAGGATGTTAAAAAGGTCACACAACAAACTGTCACCTTGTCTGAATCTTCGTTCGGTATTGAAGGGCTCCGAGAGGTCTTTTCCGATTTTAACAGCTGATCTTGTGACAGTTAAAGTTATCCTGAATAGCCGAATTAATTTTGCAGGAATGCCAAACACAGACATGGCTTTAAACACCTGTGGACGGATAGAGCTGTCGGAAGCGTCTTTATAATCGACGAATAGGTGGAACGTGCCGATATGTTTTTCGTAAATCTTTTCCAGGATTTGGCGCAGTGTGAAAATTTGGTCTATGGTGGATTTGTCAGACCTGAAGCCGCCCTGGTATGGTCCAATAATGTCATTGACGATTGGCTTCAGTCGTTCACACAGCACAGCACTTCATATGCGATGGAAATGACACTTATTCCCCTATAGTTGGCACATACCGTCTTGTCTCCTTTTTTGTACCAGGAACACAGAATGCTGAATGTTCTCATATTGGTTCTGGGTTATATTCTTTAGCGTCACCTTTTGACACCAGAAGCTTTACAAAATGCTCATTCCAGATCCTCCACACGCTATCTGTATTTGTTACCAGGTTTCCATTTTCATTTGTACAGGAGGATGTGCCTGCGCCAAAGTCTTCGGTTTGGTGTTTTACTCGTTGGTAAAATTTTCGGACTTCATTCTGACTCCTGTACATCTTGATTTTTTCACGCTTACGTTTTTCTTATTATTATTATTATTTTTTTTTTTTGAAAATACGTTTCTCCGATACAGTAACAGCCAATAATGCGCAATTTTGGTTTCGTAGATTCCGCTCATGAATTTTTGATGGTAAAGATACACCTCGCACAGGTAGGCCGGTCGTCGAAAATATCGATAAAATCGGAGAAATTATCGAAGTTGACCGGCATGTTAGCAGTCCTAACATCGCCCAGGAGCTAAAAATCATACAACAAAACGGTGCATATTTGGCCCAAATCGGACATTCAGAAGCATGTTAAATAAAGTCCTATAGTTCATATAAAAATAAATCCATTATTTATTTATTTTTCCCCAACTCAACATTATTGATTTAATGACGTTTTATTAATCAAATCTGACCTTCGAATTGTCATCGGTTTTAAATGACATTTTTTAGTTAATCAGAACAAAAACCATTCCAGAAGTTTTAAGTAATGTACCAAAATTAAATATTTTTTTTGGAAATGCTACAAATTGGAAATGTTAGATTTTCTATACTCCTCTCGTTAAAAAATCTTTTTGCACCATTTCGTCAACGTTCAATAACCTACTTAGGTGCAACGCTTTTTTCCTCGACTGAATATGATAAATAACTTTCAAGCACACATTTCATACGACACGTCGTCATTTTTATTTTCCTTCATCCATATTTACAAATAATGTTTACCTCCATCATAAGGAATTTATCACATATTATTTGTTATTATATACATACATATTTCCTTTCAATATTTCTTCTTTTTGGATGTGTGTACCACCTCATGCACCTTTAAGCCTATAAACGGTTGGTGTGAAACGGAATTTTTGTTATTAGGAACACACACAGACACACTCATGCAAATACACATATACGTGTATATGTACAAATCATAAATGCAAATATTTGTTATGAATTTGTTTTCACTTTTTTTCTTTCGTTTTGATAAATTTTATTATAGCGATAAATATATATTATGTCTTAAATCTCTAGAGAGTCCCTCCTGATATGGTACAACGTGAGTGGGTTTTTTCGAAGGTATTCGTTTCAAATCACTTGAAGAGTTTTAATAAACACGTGTTCTATAAAAAAGGGGATTTGTGTTGTTGTTCTTGATTTCCCATCACTTTGTCGTTGGTATTTAAGGACAAGTAGAGTAGAAGAGTAAAGTATGTACGCAGACATGTCCTTAAGATAATTCATTGTACATACATTTTTTATTATCACTTCACATCTTTTTAAAAATAGAATTGATGTCTGAAAAATCGAGAATGCAGCACATCACTCAACAAATGAATTTATGTAATCACTGGATTTTTTGGTAGGTTTTGGAAGTGTATTTATTTCAATACTCATTTACAACTATTCGAAAAAATTGACTGTACAATTGCTAAAATTTTGCTCACATATGTTGTTACGCTTTAGTTAAAAGAAACCTATAGGATTTTATACATATAAGGATATTCCACAAACCAGTTCGTATGACATTTTTGGGGAATATTCCAGAAGTAATGCTACTGAGTAGTGCTTTATATCTTCCTTCAAACTCGGACTGACTTCTACCAAAACGGTTTTTGAAATATTTGTAATCTAATCCCCCAGTAATTTGAATAAATAACCTTGACATCAACATAAATACATGATGATAACATCAAAATCGGTATGTCAGGTTATAACCGCACCCAGTGGAAAATGACAATACGAAACAAGTGAAAAGGCGTTAAGTTCGGCCTGGCCGAACTTTGGATACCCTCCACCATAGATATACTAACAGGTACTAGAAATGAAAATATAGGGAACATACCAAAAAGTGGACCTTTACCAACATTTCTAAAAACGGATTATGTAAACCTTAATACAAATTTCAGAAATTTATTTAAAATTTGTTTATAATGGATAATTATACCCTCAGCATTATGGCTAATGAGGATGTATACACTTTAACACGGTGAAAATGTGCCTCAATGTGGTTCTAGACCCCATGTTTCTTTGGACCAAATCCGTTTCAGAAAATTTAGATTTCATCCGAACTTTGCCCATCTTATTTTTTCTCCAAACTTAGTTCAAATTCGAAGATGGGGAAAATCGGTCAATTCCTTCTGGAACCTCTACACAGAGACTAGGTCTAAATGCCGCTATAGTTCGTTATCGAACCTTACGTTCTAATTTTTTATCTCGCTATCCTCCGCAGGTGAAATGATTACAACAGAGTCTTAGAACCAAACTCAAAAAGCGGAACAAATCAGATAACTATTTTAATATAAAAAAGGAGGTTATATGGGGACTACCCCACAATTTTTGGTAGGAAGATTTGTTACCATATACGACTACAAAATACCAAATTGCAGCAAATTCGATTGAAAAACGCGCTCAAGAACCCCAAAATACCGAAAATTGGGGGTACCCTTATATGGGGACTATCCGAAAAAATTGACCTATGCTTTTTTTTGTGGAGAGATTTGCTACGCAATAAGAGCTCAATGTACCAAATTTCAGCGAATTCGGTTGAAAAACGCGCTCAAGAACACCAAAATACCGAAAATTGGGGGTACCCTTATATGGGAGATATGCCTAAACGTGGACCGATATAGCTCATCTTCGAACTTGGCCTGTCAATTCGTTTAGACGCTAGAGTGATTACAACAGACAGACGGACATGCTTAGATCGTCATAGAATTTTACGCTGATCAAGAATATATATACTTTATAGGGTCGGAAATGATTATTTCGATGCGTTACAAACGGAAAAACAAAACTAATATACCCTCCATACTATGGTGGAGGGTATAGAAAGTCAAGGATCCCAACAAATGCACAAAAAGAAAGGTGTTGCTTCTATGCAACGATAGGTGCCAGTCACATCACCTAAGACAGGCTACAGCATACCAATTAATTGTAATGATTAACGAAACTCACACAGGGCTAATCGGATAAGGCGGCGATGATTTATAAGCTATATCCTGATCAGAATACTTTCCATTAAACTCTAAACCATACTTGAATGAAATTTATTGGTCTTAGTGGATATAATAGAATGATCCACAAAGAATAACACGTCTTTGTGGATTATTTGAATATAGTTCTAGGAAGGTATAAAGCTTAACATAACCCCCATAACAAATGTCCTACCATATTTTTTTGTATTTTGAAGGGTTTCAGTCGCAAATTTGTAACCAAAGGAGAGCTCACTTCACATTTTGCGTTTAATGATTAACGAAACTCACACAGGTGCTAATCGAATAAGGCGGCGATGATTTATAAGCCATATCCTGATCAGAATACATTCCATTAAACTCTAAACCATACTTGTCTGGAATTTATTGGTCTTAGTGGATAAAAAATATTGTAGAAATATTTTTATTATGCGTTCGTCAAAGATTAAAAACGTCTTTTCGGAAAACGACAATAAAGTTCAAGGAAGGTAAAAAGATTGTATTTTGAGCTCACTTCACATTTTGCGTTTATCTCTCAAAGGATAAGTGAAACCTTTTTTAGCAGAACATGTTAATAGTAGGTCCATGTTTTGACATAGCACCCATTATTCTAGCCACATTTTGCATCCGACTTCTAATACTATAATCGTGGCGAGTGGGATTTTCTTTTATAAAAAGTCGTACCATAATGTTACTTAAAATTGTAAAATTTTCATTCGATTAAGGAATAGGTCTGGAAATCTGCAATTTTGAACGAGGGTCACTGATGGAGTGAAACATAGGTCTGCAATCATATTAAAAGCAACATGGTGTTTTGGGAGATTTCTATAATACATGTGCATGAACAATTCTGTTGGAATATTGATAAGGTATTCATTAGAGGACGTGGTTTCGGAAATAATAAAATGTAGCTAATATTCCAAGTGTAACTAAAATTAACATATTTAGGGCACGGTGATAATTAAGTCTTATAGAAAGAATCAAAAAAGAAAAAATAAAAAATATATATAATTCATTCAATCATGTCAGACACTCGCTCAATGAAAAAAGTTATCCAATAGCGACCCTTGTGACACAAAACATTGATGCTATGAGTGAAATACTAAACTACAGGTCATCAGGAAAATCGGGACCTTGAACATACCGAAAATGACGCTCGAACAATGTATGTATGTATAAACATGAAATTATACTGAAAAATGTTCTGCCCAATATATCGGGCCATTATTGAACATTTTTGATAGAGACGTTTTCTACACAAGAGGAATCCAAATTATAAAATTGGTAAAATGCAATACCATCCCCAAATACCGAAATATGGGAGTGTATAAGGATCAGTCTAAAACGTGGACGAATATTTATAAATTTTATTTTTCTCGCACATCGAGAAGAATGCGTGGTCACCGATTTTCGATGATGTTGGAGAATACAAAACCCGAAGAATTCAAAATTCAATCGGAGTGGAAAAGTTGTTCGGCAATTGATGTAAACGATCAGAAAGGTGTGTAAATCGAAACAGATCGTACCATTATGATACTAAAAGAACAGATCGTGGACGAGCTATGGTAGCAGGTCTAAATCCCCGGAAACTATAAAGAAATCCATATTATTTCTGAGAAAATAGGAAATCCAACTCAGTGGAGAAATATTATATTCTCGGAAGAATTAAAATTAAATATTAAAATCTCAAACATGAAAAAAATGACCCTGAGAAGATCAAATATAACAAAGCTGGATTCAAATAGAATCTCGATGTTTGGGTGCCACACCAATTATCAGAAAAAAAATAGAATGGATCGAATATCCATCTGCGAAGCCTTGCCCAAACGGAATGAGATAGACCCATTTCTTAAACGAATAGTGACTGGAGATGAGAAATGGATCACATACGATAACCCTTGGCGAAAACGATCGTGGTCAAAGAGCGGTGAAGCACCACAAATGGTGGACAAACCAGGACTAACGACCACGATGGTTCTGCTATGCATTTGATGGGATTTGAAGGGGATTATTTATTATGAGTTGCTTCCATATGGCCAAACGCTTAATTCTGATCTCTACTGTCAATAACTGGAACTGGAAATGGCCAGGTGTCGTGTTCCACCAGGTTAACTCTAGGCCACAGTGACTCGCCAGAAACTACGGGAGATTGGTTGGGATGTTTTAATGCATCCGCCATACAGTCCAGACGTGGCACCAAGCGATTATCAACTTTTTCTTGCATTTCCAAATTTCTTTAATGATAACAAAATTGGTATCTATGGAGGATTGTGAAAATCGACTACTACTTTTTTTTGCAAATAGAGGGCACAACTTCTATGAGAGAGGCATTATGAAGTTACATTTAAAATGACAAACAAGTCATACAACAAAACTGGGCATATTTGGCCCAAATCGGACATTCAGAAGCATGGTAAATAAAATCATATTAATTTTTTATATTAAAAATTTTATACAATACATTAAGAAAATAATTAAAATTAAAAATAACTCACGACCTTAAGAGTTACCAGGACACATACTTCACCCCATACCGCAAAAAATTCACTTATGGCGAAATTGACAATCTGGGTTTTTAATATGCTAAACAGAATTTTCAAACCCCAACACACAGTGAACACCATTTTATTGGTGCATTGTGTTATCAAAGAGAGTTCTGCGGAATAAAACAATTGACACATACACGTTTCCCTAACAAGTCATCAAATCTGATGAAAACTCCCTTTATACAAGGAATTTATTTCGCGTACTTTTACAACACCCCTTAGTAATTAACTTCAGTCGTTGTCGTCGTTAGCTTCTTAAGACAGTTTTTTATATCGACATTACAGTTTGACTTTTCACGCACGTAATTAACCATATTCTCTAAATAATAAAACCGACAACAACACAGCAATATCAATAGCGTCAAGCAACAAAAGTAGCATGAAATCGCTAAGGACCGACCCAACCATAAAGTTGCAGCAAACAATGGTATTATTAAACGGAACTAAGACGAATATCACATAAACCAAAATCACAACAGCAACAACAACATCAACTTATGATTACTAAAGACTTTACATTGTTGCTTTGCTGCAGAAGCCAAAGCGTCAAGTCTGTTCGGGTGTTGTATAGCAATAAAATAATAAAAGAACTCTTGAAGCGCATATCATTTCATTTTCATGTCCAAAGCACTCAAGAATCGAAAAAAGAGAAAAGTGGAGCGGCGGTAAGCAGAAATAACAACAAAAGTACGTATGCAACAATACGACGACTAGAAGTTCCACCAACAGGATTTGGAAATGTCATTTTAACTAAAACAACAGCCAGCAGAAGGAGCTAAAGAAATTCATATAACACACCCTCACCAAACCTAAACATACGCACACACACACATATTCACAATGTGTAACATCACAATAAAGAAGTGTTAATGTTTTACTGATGTTTCAATGTGACTTTTGTTGTTATTGTTTTTCTTTCTCCTTAGGATTTTAACCAAGTTAAGTACTTGGGACATTCTACGAAAGGATGTGAGGGTGGACGGAAGGACGGGCGGATATTGTCATAACCATCATCGTTTTTAGCCATAACTATAAACACTTATGTTTTCCTAACACGTATGCTCGTATGAATGTGGGGACTTGAGGTTGTTATTGTTAGAGAGTAGGAGAAACTTCTGCTAAAAAAGGAAGTATTTAAAAAATCATATGGAACGACCGATGAAACTTACATTTATAATTGCTCAGGGGAAACAATATCGAAAGAAGAAAATGGAAAAATGAAATTTATGTGTTTCACATTTTTATTTTCTAATATAAACAAAAATAAACGCAATAATATAAAGTATTATATTTGCGGAAAGTGTAAGTACGAATGACAGAATAAAGAAAAAAAGCTATATGTGGCATGCCCTAATGCATTAGAGAGGTATATATATATATTTTTTTTTTGCACTACTTCAACAACATCGTTGTTATACCTTTATGTGGTTGAATTTAATATTTCGATTTTTTCCTGTATTACGAAGTTATGGATTGTCATAAATGAACAATATCGTTGCTTAAAACAAATATGAAGTATTTTTTTAAAGGGAGAGGTACATTTAATATGGGAAACCAGTAAGGAATGCTCAAAAGTCGGACGGGCCCTTCACCTTTCTGAATACATACAGAGATGAATACATATCTTGTCGATGAAACAGATATAGTATCATTAGAAGACCATTCACATAGATATATGTATCAATTTAAATAAACTAATAAACATGTCGTTCCAAAAAGTATGCAAAATTTCATGTCAATCGGGCAGTCCATTTGTATGAGAGCCATATGTAAATCTATATTGATTTCAAGGAAACTTGACGTATGCACTTCGATATGCTGCTGCAAAGCACGCAGTCCACGATTTCGTGTGAATCAAAGAACAATTTGAGATTTAGGGCACAATTTCATGAAGTTGGACGAAAATATATAGGAAGGGCATTTAAATCTGGACCGAATTAAACAAAACTTAATAAACTTTATTGTAGACTCAATTTGCTACGTTTCGTCGTAATAGAGCAAACTTTGCGTATTTGGTGCACCAATTTGACGAAATCGAACAACATTTTATATGGAAACTTATGGAATCTTAATCGGAATCCATATCAATAAAACTCACATTGATACGCAATGCAAAATGTAGTTCCAATCGACAAACCTTGAACATTGGTACATTATTTACATAAAATCAGATGAAAATATATAAGCAATTTATCTGTATCTGATCCGATTTCATTGAAACTTAGCACACTTTATTCTAGTCTCAAATCAATACGCCATGCAAAATTTCGTCTCAATAGGAAAAACCTTGAATGATTGGCCATTACCAATCAAAATCGGACGAAAATATATATGAGAGCTATATCTAAAACTGAACCGATTTCTACACAACTTTGCACACGTTATTCTAGACTTAAGTCTATTTCATCCAAATAGAAAAACATTTTGGAGTTAGCAGCCCAATTCAAATAAAATGTGACGAAAGTATATGTGGTAGGTATGCCTATATCTATTCCGATTTTAATGAAATCTAACGTACTTTATTTTAAACTCAAAACGATATGTTATGCAAAATGTTGTCCCAATCGGACATACCTAGGGAGTTTGGTGAACCATTTACATAAAATAGAACGAAACTATATAGGGGCGCTATATCTAAATCTGAACTGATTTCAACAAATCTTCTCAGACGTCAATCTGTACTTAATTCAGTACATTGTACAAAGTTTTGTCGCAATCGTGACATAAACTAATAATTCTACATCTTCATGTGATATACAGTGATACATTCTTGGGCATTCACTAGCATACATGTGATTATCAAAAAAGAAGGGTTTTCCGTTGGATCCAGCACAATTTCAAAGATTGTGTCTACTTTTGCAATGGAGGAGACTTTTATATGGATGAGACAGTAGAAGTAGAACTTCAAAGCAAATTTAACAGACTGTTGCTTCGTCAAAATTGGTCGTTTAGCGATTGTATCGCTTGAACAACGTAGTACGGTCAATTTTGAGTGATATATCCCGATTTCATTACCTGAAGTCCACCACGAAATTCGAATAAGGGAAGACGGTCAAAAACTCAAAAGGAAGGGAAAAAAACTTCGATAAACCTAAGCCTCTATACAATCTTGAATTAAAATGTGAATACTCGCCTAACAATTTTTGCCGAGGACTCTATTATCAGATTTTTTTCCGATATTTCTAGAGTTTTTTACCGATTATATCTCGAGTAATGTACACATACTCTGAAGGCAAATTTCAATTTGTGTATTTTGTTTACAAAAACAAACCAACATATTTCAACAGACAGTTAACTCTTTATTTTCGACATTCTGTACCTTTTTCCCTATTACTTCCGAATAATCTGCATATTCTCTAAAAGGATTTTTTTGGAAAAATAGGAAAAAACTGTGTCTATATTGTTTTGATTTCTTTGGTTTATGTTTAGTTGTTGTCAAGGGGACAATTTAAAAATGAAACAAAAAAAAATAATTAAAAATGTTACGTGGAACTATAATGAAAAGGAGCAACAAACAAGCTGAAGGCAGAAAAAACATGAAAACCACGTAGAGGTAGAGAAATAGTTATGGAAGATAATGAATTCGGTTTGTCAATGCGAAAATGACATAGAGTCCCCATCTGTAATGTCCAAATGTCGTCAAGGGCAGGAAGGAATAGAAGGTTGTATTAAACAATGTTCAAGTTTTATATATAAATGTATTGAGATAAATGTGTACGTATATTTTAAAAATAAATGTTTTTGTTATTTGAATTTTTGTGATCATTTGAAAGTGATTATTTATACTCTTTCGAGTCGAGCTTGATGATCTAAATTTTGCAATGAAAAGGAAAGCCAGGAGAAGAACCTACGTACCCACCATTATGCGACGCGAACCTAGGTCATCGGAGCAACACAAATGTTCCAAGATCACTTAACGTTCTGAGCCATCAACACACTTCCAAAACGGTTGCGCAAAAACGTGTATACCATGGAAGCAATTATAGGTGTGTGGATTAATTATCCATCGCTACAACAAAAATCTGCTTTGAAAAGGACTGTTCCTAGAATGAAGACAAATGTCGAACTTTGACAAATTTGAATTTAATTCGCATATGCAAGTTTCGCATCAGGGTGGAATAAATACAAGTTATCAACGTACGACCTTTGTAAAGTCACACAGCCCAATACGCCTGATGAGCCACTTAACCAACGGCGAAACGCGTCGCATAATGGTGGGTACGTAGGTTCTTCTCCTGGCTTTCCTTTTCATTGCAAAATTTAGATCATCAAGCTCGACTCGAAAGAGTATAAATAATCACTTAAAAATAAATGAATAAATTATGTAAAAATAGTAGATTTAGATGTGTTCGAAAATATCTAGTTTTTTCCAGATAAACAGAATTTTTTACGATTTTCAAATAAAACTTTCCAAAGTATTCAGAGTATTTTCCGAATTTCGAATGAAGCACCCGAGTTTTATTTAAACTTCTAAAAAGTGTAGGAAAAGGTACCTATTTTATGTAAATTTTCAAATGTTTCTTTAGAGTTTTTATCCAAAATTGTGCAGAAAATCGAAAAAAATGCTTCAAAATATCCCTCATTTTTCCGTATATTTTTTTAACAAAAAAATATTATTACCATATATAAGTTATCTATACATTGAAGATAATGGGCATGTATTATGTAAATAGAAGACCTATAAATACGATATGTCGTACAGGTCTCCTATAAATACAAACCTATCTATATAGAGAATATGTTATACTGGGTTATAACGAATAGATGTTATTCTGCTTTTAAAAGGTAGTCATCAAGTTTTCAATTTATAGCAATCAACCGGTAGTCTTCAATTTTTAAAAACTTTAATAAACTAATATTAATTTTAATACTGCATTACATTCACCCTGCCTCGTTCCAAAAAGAAACTGAAACATGTAACAAACGAAAGAAATAAACTAAAATATACAACAGTTTTTTTACAATACATCCTTGTGCGTTGCCATAGCAGTCACACATGGGTACTATGCAATACAATAAACATAGATGTGTAATAAAATTTATAGAAAAAAAAGAAAACGAAAATAAAAAAAGTGGAAACAATACATAAGACGGTAACAAAAGTCCTTGCATTAACTTTGTCACTTTATATGCGACCAGAGAGTCGAGAAGCGTGTGGTGTGCCTGTGTGTTGTAGTGCGTGTCTCCCCCTCTGAAGCCTGAGTTACTTGTGTGTGGAGAAAAGCTAATGCGTTTATATGCGAATTTATAGTGTTGCTGTTATTTGTAGGTGTATAAGGATTTTAATGCTTTATGGCAGTAAAATATATGGCGTGGGAGTGTGTATGTGCTTGTTTTTTATGGTGCGTATGTGTTGACTTTGACTAGGCGCTCAAAGTCGTAACATAAAGTCGTGTAAGTGTAAGAGTGTAAAATCCTTTGTAAATGCGAATATGTCTGGGTCGAGATAATTTACTATTTGAGTGCACTATCGTCTGTGGTTGTTTTTATTATTATTTATTTGTTTATCTTGATATGTTTTTCATGGCGAATTTGAATGAAAATATTAAAATATTAAACTTACAAGTTGAATTATTACATTATTGAATTGTAAAAAATCACTCACCTGAAAATAAAAAAGAAATACAAATAAAATTAATAAGTCTTAGCATTTCTCTTAAATGATTTTATTATAGCTAAACTTATTTTTTAGAAATATATTCGCAAGAGCCAGATTTTCAATGAGCTGGCAAATGAAAAAATCGATATTTAAAATAAATCATCAGAAACCAAAACAGTCTTATAGTCATTGCTTCGAGAAAACGTGTTTAAATTATTGAGAAGCAGTTTCCCTGCTGGAATAATTAAATACATGTTACTCAAGAAGTAGCAGCTTTCTGACATAGTAGGTTTTACACAGGAAGGTTTTTACAGTCAAAATAGATCTTTTGGTATAGATCAAGATAAGGAGAGTCTACACAAAGATTTTAAATGTAGATTCTGTAACACGAGGTAGACTACAAAAGTAGTTATTCTTATACTATTCATACTTATCTAGGCTATAGCATTGTCACAGAGACAGAATTAATTTTACATACCAATTATGGATAAACAAGGAATCCAATCCATTTCCTTCTCATAGTCGAATCGGAAAATATCGGGTTATGCATTTCGTGGAATGGGACTGCATTTTTTATCGGGCTACGCAAAAAACCGTGTTTATGCTGATAAATCTTCAACTCTTGATTGCTAAAACACTGACAATATATGACTGTGAATTTACCAATATGTGTCGAATATTCCGAAGAATCAATGCTTGTAACAGTTCCCGTGAAGGCTATTTAAATACTGTAGTATTTCATACATAATGTCAACGTCCAATCTTTATAAAAAAAGATATATCATGTAAAAAAATCAAATTTACGTTTAATTTTAAAAACACGAAATGGATATACGGGTTAGATCCAGATACATTTAAGTTATTTTAAAAGTCACTCTTATTTTTTATTTTTATAATTAAAAAAATTAAAAAAAATGTAGTCTGAGAAGGAGGCAATATCTCACAACTCCTACTCACAAAAGGAATATAAAGACCAAAGAATATGAAGACCTACCTAATGGTAGGTAGGGTGAAAGCTCTTGGTGACCCTAGAAGGACAAATTAGCAATACTTTTTTTCTAATGTCGCTGCAATTCATATATTTGTTTGCAGCTATTGCTGGTTATTTTTGATATGCCCTGCCGGTTTTTTGCATCCTTCTTCTACCTTAAGTGCTAGTCCGTACTTTGTTTGAACCGTTAACTAAATACCACGATATATTTTGGCATCCAAATATGTTTCAATAATGTCGGTCATAAGGCAAAAGGAAACGAGATAGACACATGGTTCCTTTTGAGAATATGCATAGAATCACTTTTTAAGTCGATTTATGTATGTCCGTCCGTCCGTCTGTCTGTCGATGTTAAATTGTAAACAAAGTACAGGTCGCATTTATGATCCGAATCGGATGAAATTTGCCATAGGTCACTTATTTGGCCCAAGGACGAACCATATTGAAATTGGGAAAAATCGATTCAGATTTAGATATAGCTCCCATATATATTTTCGTCCGATTTAATGTAAATGGTGAACCTATATATATATATATATATATATCGATTTGCACGAAATTTGGCACAGCGTAATGAATAAGGTCTAGAATGATGTGTACAAAGTTTCGTAAAAATCGCTTCAGATTTAGATATAGCTCCCATATAGAGTTTCGTCCGATTTAAGGTAAGTTGTGTACCAAAGTCCCTATATATCTATCGATTTGCACGAAATTTGGCACAGCGTAATGAATAAGGTCTAGAATGATGTCTGCCAAGTTTCGTGAAAATCGGTTCAGATTTAGATATAGCTCCCATATATCTTCGTCCGATTTAAGGTAAATTGTGTACCAAAGTCCCTATATATCTTTCGATTTGCAGGAAATTTGGCATAGCGTACTAAATTAAGTCTAGAATGATGTGCGTAAAGTTTCGTGAAAATCGGTTTAGATTTAGATATAGCTCCCATATATAGCTTCGCCCGATTTTATATAAATAGTCCACTAAAATCCCTGCAAATGTTTTGAATTGCTCGAATTTGGGCATAGCGTACTGAATTAAGTCTAAAATGATGTGTGTTAAATTTCGTGAAAATCGGTTCAGATTTAGATGTAGCTCCTATATATAGTTTCGTCCAATTTTAGTTAAACAGTGTACCAGTGTCCCTTTATATCCCTCGATGTACACGAAATTTTGCGCAACGTTATTGCGTTTTGTTGAAATTGACACGGATGTAGCCATAGATACCATATGTATTTCGAACAGGTGTCTGATTGAATTTAAATTCTTTAATCAGTGCCGCGTGCCAAATAGACAACTCTATTTCTGCCCGAACATTGCCGAACATTCAATTGCAAGGATACATATGTACAATATACCCAAAGTGGTGAAGGGTATCATATAGTCGGCCCAGTCCGACTTTAGTACTTTCCTTACTGGTTTATATTAAAATAGTTAGCTGATTAGATACCGTGTGTTTGGGTTGTCCCCGCATAGGCATATTCTACATTAGTATAGGGGATAGTCGTTACTCGAAATAGTCAGTTTTTACAAGGTATGGAATCTTTGACAATTTAGCCATCGGTTGTAATCATTTCGCTTTCTTAGGATATCGTGATAAAAAACTCGAACCTGACGATAATGAAATTTAGGTATCTCTCCCATATAATTGTGCCCCCTTGAAGGAAAGAATTGAGATACAAAACATAAACATTGGGTTTGAAAGTGAGCTTTCGGTCATTAATTAAAAATAGCCCCTCATATAATGGTAACCCCAAATATTCGCTAATTCCTACAATTATAAATATTGGCCCCACTTTAAGCATAGCCTCATATAACTTTGAGTAATATTTTTAAGTTGATCACGAAAAGTAAATTTATTTCTGGATCAAAATTAGACTTGGAGTTTTTTGTCACAAATATAGGCGTCTCTGAGTGAATGTTATCCACAAAAAGTCCTTCATCAGGTTTATTTGAATTTATATATCACGGCAAGGTTTTTAAATTTTTTCCAATAAAAATTTGTATTTCTCCTTAAAAATGTATAACTAGCTACTATACCGTGCTGACTTGTACAAGAATACTACGTTTTTGATCCCTATTTTCGTCCTTAATTACTTGTTAATATGTATGCCCTAAGGTTTATAGCAACCTTGGGGTTGTTTTGTCACTTCCTTTAAGCATCAAGAAGTATCAAACTGTGATTGGGACAGACAACACCCATATCGTATATTGCATAGGCTTACTGTTGTCAAAGATAATATCGTTACAAACAACCCAGCTGGGGATAAGTAAAGTGACTTTCGACTATTCGATTATTCGACTTTTTGTATTGAAAAGTCAAAAGGTCGAAGACGACTTATGATGATTTGTCTGTTGACAACAATTTATATAAAAAATTAAATTTTTAGCCGATTTTGCATCAGTTGGTAGAAGAGGAAAATTGATTTAGAACAGTTTTGACAAAATCGAAAGATCGAAAATTCGACTTATTAGTCAAAGGCAAAATTCGACAAAGAAAACTCTTGTTTTTTACTTTTAAGGTCCTTTTGTTACATTGCCCCTCCTACAGTCCACTATTCGACGCATTCGGTGACTTGACTCTCATCTGCAGAGCCCCTCTGAGCTAAACAGATGCCTTTCATGATGCTGTAACCAAACAAAACCTAAAATCGACTATCAACAAATTGGGATAGTTTAGTCAAAGTCCAAGAAAAATAACCTTCACTTTTCTTCCATGCATGCACATGCATGTTTGTGTTTTCTTTAGCTTGTAACGAGTTTCCTAAAAATAATATTTAGAAAGTCAATTATGATGATGGCAAGCCATTGGAAAATGTCAACATTCAGTTTGTCATATTCAATCAGCTGCAATGCTTTCACGTGAAAAGAAGGCTACGAATCAATGAAAACAAAATGCAAAATATGGACAAGGATATATATGTGTGTGCATGTATGTATGTGGATGGATGGTCTGCAAAACAATAATATTTGCTTATTTAGATTCTGGGAATGTAAGCAGCAAAACGAAAAAAAAATTAAAATACTATCGAATTCAAAATGAAGTTTTGCAACTGCATACAAATGAAGATTGCAAATGAATGTTTTGAAATTATGTTGAAAATTTTACAAATTGAAGATACATTTCGAAATTGGGAAATTTCGGTTAAAGTGACATTATTAGGGGCTTTTAGTGGGAATCGAAAACAAGTTGACTTAATTTTGAACAATAAGCATAGTACTTTCAAAATTTACTTTGCATATTTCTCTTTTTTACTTCAACAGCAATACAATACCAAGTTAATTCTTTGTTATCCCTGACCTGTCATTTGTGAGGTTCCAATTTTATTTAAAAATAGAAATTCCCTCGGATATCTTCTCTCAAATTCATGTAAGTAATTGATTACAAAAATGAACAAAAATTCAATTATTGTGTCTGAATATGTTTTTTTAGCATTCTTCGAAAAAAATGGTTGTAAAAGTCAATTCTGAGTCAAGGGATGGATGGATATCAACATTAAGCATAGATGCATATATGTATGTACTATATGTGTCAACATTTCACCACATCGAAATATCCCACAGCTGTCGAGTTGATGTGCTGGCGTTTTTTGTTGTCTATGATGGAGTTATACTCGTTCTTTTCTCCACGCGACACAATTTACAACGACATTCCACCTCAATGCCACGACACTGCCTAACGTGGCTGCCACACAAACGACGTGAAATGTCACACTTTTTGTCAAGCACACACACACACAACATGAGTGTTTTCCATGTAACGGTGAAATTTTGATGCCCATACTTTCCCTTATCTATCCTTCATTCTCCACACAAACACACACACACACTCACCCACCCACCTATTTGGAATCGAAATAAAAACAGCATCAACGACGACAACAACGCTGGCATAGAAATGATACATATCTAACGTGAATTTGATTTGATTGTAAAGTGCTTGTGAGAGTTCCACGTTTTATTAGAATTGAAAATTGAACAATTTTTGCCAAACCCCGCTGGTGTAACGCCCGCAATTTTTAGTCCCGTTACGTATTTCCATATTAAACCAACATATGGTGGTAGTGGGAGTTGTGAGCAAAAATATGTGTGGCACAGTGAAATAAAGTAATAATGTTAGAGGATATTTGGGGAAACTAAAATTGAGGGTGGCGTAGGGGATTATATATAGTTACCAAGCAACGGCTCTGATGGGCTTAAACATGGCGAAGCACAGGTTTATCTTGGTCCATCTTTCATCACAATTGTGGACATTGATCTCCCCGCGGTGTCACCTGCGGTAGCTACTTTCATAATCCGTTGAAATATTGAGCTGATCTATACGAGGAGCGAATTTCGATTCGGACCTTTACCTTGTGGCAGCCAAGGTTCGCACCCGTCTTAATGTAGCAGCAAAAGTGGCATCTAATGTAAAACTCGACGTCGGAAAGCTGCAATCACGATAACCGGAGCCTACTCTGCTCACTCCTTGTCCCGATAATAATATAGAAGCACAATGGCAAAGAATTGCCCACTCCCTACAAACAGGAGCAAAAGCAACACTTGGGTATCGAAAACCACGATCAAGAAACCCTTGTTACGACGGAGCATTTTGAAAAACTTCTGGTATTAAATAGTAGCGGTGAAGAGGATACCCCAGAACCAATAATAGATGACGGTATAGAGTGTATACTACACCTAGCCAAGATGAGGTCAGAATAGCAATCAATCAGCTGAAGAATAATAAAGCAGCAGGTGCCGATGGGTTACCAGCCGAACTATTCAAGACTGGCGATCAGAGGCTGATTAGTACAATTTGGCAGGAGGAATGCATGCCAATGATTGGAACATCAGCATCCTGTGTCCCGTGCACAAAAAAGGAGACGAGACGATATGTGTTTACTATATAAGAATAAGTCTCCTTCCAATCGCCAATGGTCAATGACATTATTGGACCATACCAATACGGTTTCAGACCTGAAAAAACGCCATTGACCAGATTTTCACTCTGTGCCAAATCCCGGAAAGTGCCCCGAAAACCACATCGACACATTCCACATATTCGTCGACTATAAAGCCACATTCGACAGCCCAATCCCCTCAGAGGTCTTTAAATCCATGTCTGCGTTCGGCATTCCTGCAAAATTAATACGGCTATGCAGGATAAAAAGGTCAGCAGTTAAATTCGGACAGGGCCTTTTGGAGCCCTTTAGTTCCGAACAATGATTCAGACAAGGTGTCAGTTTGTCATGTGACCTTTTTAATATTCTGCTGGAAAAGGTCATACGAGAGGCAAAGGTTAACACATATCACACTCTGTACACCAAACAACACATGTTACTCACATACGCCGATAACATCGATATAATGCGTCGAACATTGCGAGCGGTAACAGCCACCTTTGAACAAATTGAGAAGGAGTCTGCAAAAGTGGGACTAACAATAAATGGCGAGAAGACCAAGCTGACGGTATCAACGCGCAAGACGTCCAGTGGACTCGGAAAAATTGTTGAGATTGAGAACTACAACTTCGAGGTAGTCAACGATATTATATCCATTGGTCCCGTCGTAAATAAAACTAATGACATCGTTTTTGAAATTCGGAGGAGAATAGTGTTGACAAACAGATGCTAATATGGTCTACTTCTCGCCAGATCAAACTCACACTCTACAAGACGCTGATACTACCCGTGCTGTACTGGCACATGGATCTAAATTATAAGAACTTGAGGAATCAGATAAATCAGCTCTTGGAAAGTTTGAAAGAAAAATTCTAGGCCGATCTGCGTCATCGTCGAAGGAACCACTTGCTGTAACGTCTGTAAACGAATATCGACCTAGTCAGACGTATCAAGCTGCATTAACATCGGTGGCCAGGCCATGTTGTGCGAATGTATGAGATTTCCCCAGCTCTAAAGTATATGAAAGCGAGCCTACTGACGATTCACACAGAAGGGGAAGGTTATGAATTCGATGAAAAGAATCAAGTGGAAGATAATAGCTCCAAAACATAATCTTTCAAATTGAAAATAAAAACTAAATACAAGATCGATGCGCCTGGAGTTACTTATGCCCATCTTCCTGACTGTCCGTCTGTTGAAACCAGACCCAAGTTTCAGTGTAGCTTTCATATAACGATACCCCCAATATTGGGGGTATCCTTTTTTGACACGTTTGTATAACATATCTTCGTACACAAAATTATTAATATTGACCCATGTTTCAGGGTAGCAACTGATATAATTTCTACTTCAATATACGAGTGTGAAATTTTTGTTGTTGGTTTCTTGTTGAAATAACAATAAGTACAACAGGCGAGACACTAACACTGAAAAGTGTCAACTTTTCACGCTTTTATTGTCATTTTTGTTGCTGTTATTGTAGTATTGTATTTTCATCCACGAATAACAAAGCATTACATATGGTTCGCTAGGATGCACAGTAAACTCAATCCAGCTCTAAACATTACCCTCCAATATTCGGTATTTTGGGGATTTTTAACAGGTTTCTAAACCAAATTGGCTGTAATTCGGTATTTTGGGTAATCATCGTAGAACACATATCCGTATCATAAATTATTAATATTGACCCAAGGTAAACCCATATCTCCGTACTTAAAATTATTTATATAGACCCAAATCAGTATTTTGGGAATGTAGAACACTTTTTTCAACCAAATTGGCTGCAATTTGATATCTTGAATTTTCATTGACTACTAAAAATCTATACTAATCTATACTTGATTTGATCTAAACCTAGCTTAAGTCCGTCAATATTTCAATATTTTAAAAATATAAATCCTAAATATTTGAATTTGATGCAAATTGAATAACCGTATTGATCCATTGTCTGAACATCGTAATATTTTATCAAACCTACATTAAATCCGAAGATGGTGTCGATAGGGCAATATATTGTAATACCTATACCTCCCTACAGGTGGTAAACTCTTTGGTAAAAAAACATTCTTAGACAAAGCGAATAACAAAGCCATAGACCTCCGCAAATCCTAGGATAAGGGTCGGAAACACCGACTGACCCACTTTTACTTGTTTAAGTGCGTCTTTTGGAACAAATGGTCTTAGAATGAGGTCTAATTTTTTTATAAAAATTTTATTTTAGTCTGCTCGAATAATGTATTGATAACTGTTATTAGACCAACAAATTATTATAGTTTATGAGGATTAACTGGAGTCTATCATTTTGAATCTACTGTGCATCCCAGCGAACCATATGTAATGTTTTGTTATTCATGGATGAAAATACAATACTACAATAACAAAAACAAAAATGACAATAAAAGCGTGAAAAGTTGACACTTTTCAGTGCTAGTGTCTAGCCTGTTGTACTTATTGTTATTTCAACAAGAAACCAACAACAAAAACTTCACACTCGTATATTGAAGTAGAAATTCCATCAGCAACATAACCAAACTAAACTCATCCACTCAGATGGCTGGCTACCAGCGCTGGGGAAAAAAACTGAATAAATGAAAGCGAAAAAAATTGAAAAATAATTGAAAATGTTATTCAAGGAAACAATGACACTTGAATGCTCGTGGGGGAAACTCCAATATTTATTCAAACTATAGAGGATACCTTGAAGATGTCTACAATGAATCCGAATGTTAGGAGGCTAACAACAATAAATAAAGTGGTGTACATTTAAAGCTCAATATAAAAATTAATAAATGTGGTATTCAATAATAATAATCCTAATTTCTGTAAGGATAACCACAACATTCCTCTTGTTCAACAAATTATAACAAATATTTAATCACCGGAAAAAAAATTTTGTACTGGACCAAGAGGATTTCAAAAGGACTAATGAAATATTTGTCTGCCTCAACTTTCGTCGTCATCATTGTCTGCGTTGTCAATATTGAAAATATTCTTTTAATTTGCTTTCATCTTTTGTTATTGTAATTGTCAAAACCATCCCAATGAAAGCAAATAAAGAAAATTATTCTGGTCGATGGGTATCTCTTTGCATTGCGGAATTTTTAAGTAAGCAAAAACATTAATGAATATTCAAAAAATTTTTGTTTAGTTTATTGTAGCCCAGAAACGAAGTTATTCAATTGAATTGGTTTGTAGTTGAAACCGCTGAAACCATCGGCATAACTAAAATCAATAGAAGGGATCACAATTCAAATGCATTGATGCGAAACTCAAAGAACAAAATTACAAGAGCTACTAAAATGGATTTTGTAAACAATATTTTTTCACGGCCTATACAAGACGTGGACTTTTTAAAGAAATCAAGGAAAAGGATTGTGATCAAGAAAATTTTTTTAAAACAAATTTTTTAGGAGCATTTTTTCAAGGCCTATACAAGGGGCGGATTTTTTAAAGAATATTTTTTCAAGGCGTGGATTTTTTTAAAAAATAGTTTTTCAAGGCCTATACAAGGCGTTGATTTTTTAAAGAAAATTTTTTCAAGGCCCACAATACAAGGCGCGGATTTTTTAAAGAATAGTTTTTCAAGGCGTGGATTTTTTAAAGAATAGTTTTTCAAGGCCCACAATACAAGGCGCGGATTTTTTAAAGAATAGTTTTTCAAGGCCTATACAAGGCGTTGATTTTTTAAAGAAAATTCTTTCAAGGCCTATACAAGGCGTGGATTTTTTAAAGAAAATTCTTTCAAGGCCTATACAAGGCGTGGATTTTTTAAAGAAAATTCTTTCAAGGCCTATACAAGGCGTGGATTTTTTAAAGAAAATTCTTTCAAGGCCTATACAAGGCGTGGATTTTTTAAAGAAAATTCTTTCAAGGCCTATACAAGGCGTGGATTTTTTAAAGAAAATTCTTTCAAGGCCTATACAAGGCGTGGATTTTTTAAAGAAAATTCTTCAAGGCCTATACAAGGCGTGGATTTTTTAAAGAAAATTCTTTCAAGGCCTATACAAGGCGTGGATTTTTTAAAGAAAATTCTTTCAAGGCCTATACAAGGCGTGGATTTTTTAAAGAAAATTCTTTCAAGGCCTATACAAGGCGTGGATTTTTTAAAGAAAATTCTTTCAAGGCCTATACAAGGCGTGGATTTTTTAAAGAAAATTCTTTCAAGGCCTATACAAGGCGTGGATTTTTTAAAGAAAATTCTTTCAAGGCCTATACAAGGCGTGGATTTTTTAAAGAAAATTCTTTCAAGGCCTATACAAGGCGTGGATTTTTTAAAGAAAATTCTTTCAAGGCCTATACAAGGCGTGGATTTTTTAAAGAAAATTCTTTCAAGGCCTATACAAGGCGTGGATTTTTTAAAGAAAATTCTTTCAAGGCCTATACAAGGCGTGGATTTTTTAAAGAAAATTCTTTCAAGGCCTATACAAGGCGTGGATTTTTTAAAGAAAATTCTTTCAAGGCCTATACAAGGCGTGGATTTTTTAAAGAAAATTCTTTCAAGGCCTATACAAGGCGTGGATTTTTTAAAGAAAATTCTTTCAAGGCCTATACAAGGCGTGGATTTTTTAAAGAAAATTCTTTCAAGGCCTATACAAGGCGTGGATTTTTTAAAGAAAATTCTTTCAAGGCCTATACAAGGCGTGGATTTTTTAAAGAAAATTCTTTCAAGGCCTATACAAGGCGTGGATTTTTTAAAGAAAATTCTTTCAAGGCCTATACAAGGCGTGGATTTTTTAAAGAAAATTCTTTCAAGGCCTATACAAGGCGTGGATTTTTTAAAGAAAATTCTTTCAAGGCCTATACAAGGCGTGGATTTTTTAAAGAAAATTCTTTCAAGGCCTATACAAGGCGTGGATTTTTTAAAGAAAATTCTTTCAAGGCCTATACAAGGCGTGGATTTTTTAAAGAAAATTCTTTCAAGGCCTATACAAGGCGTGGATTTTTTAAAGAAAATTCTTTCAAGGCCTATACAAGGCGTGGATTTTTTAAAGAAAATTCTTTCAAGGCCTATACAAGGCGTGGATTTTCAAGGCCTTAAAGAAAATTCTTTCAAGGCCTATACAAGGCGTGGATTTTTTAAAGAAAATTCTTTCAAGGCCTATACAAGGCGTGGATTTTTTAAAGAAAATTCTCATTAGACAAAGACTATTTTTTCAAGGGTTAACATCTTAGATGTTTATTCGAAATGCTTAGGCGACCATTTCGCATTGTTAATGGCAACAGAAATATAATACCCTTGGCTCCTCCTTGCGGCCTCTAGGCCGCCTGGCCATTCCATTGGAGTGAGATTTAAAATGTGGCATAACTTTCTGTTTTTATCCGAAGGCAATATACAACAAAATATGTTTTGCATAATAACCAATTCTGAAAACTTTCTTTTATAAGAAGCATGAAGAAAACTTTGCAATTATTCAAATTAAATATCATCGACAAAATATATAGGAAAACTTTGCAAAAAAAGAGTTAATCTGGAATGAGGAACACTCAGAGAAATAATGACTGGTAATTTGATTAATAGGCAATAGGAAACTGTCACATAGCAGATCAGAAAAAAAGGATAGTGCCAGGGAAGAATATGTTGCACAACAGTGTCCAGTACACATCTATCGCTCTTCAGCTAGAATCTCTATTAGGAGGAAGTGTGAAACTGCGGGAGTAGAAGTGCTAATTTAATTTACATTCCGACGATGAATAACTGCACTACACAGCTTCATATACCGGGTATTAGCTCAATTTTACAAGATAACAACGACATGATATTAGGGGATTTTAATGTTCAAAAGGTGTTATAACATTCCGTCCTAGGTAATGACCAGGGAAAGTGATGACTCGATCCTCGGGAAGCTGAAAATCCTCGGGAAGTTGAATAAATGTTTTCCTAAAGTCATTTCTACTGCTACAGTCCCGAACGTACCGATTTCAATATCTCTCATAAAAGACTGGACCAATTCAACATTGTCACCGAAAGATGTCGTCCAGTTCGAGAGGGAGGATGATATGATGGCTGTCACAGTTAATTTTGACAGGGAGAGGGAGGTCCCTAAGAGGAACGTCTGCACCTCGAAACTGACCTGGCAAAAAGTAATTTACTACTTTGTATAAAAGTTCTGCCAACCGAGGAGGAACAAGCACAGATGTCAGGAAGTCATTGGACCCAGGATATCTATGGTAATGCTATATAGTACATCTTGCACTAGGAGTCGAGTACTTGTCAACAACCCTCAATAGCTCATTAGCCACGAACATAGTTCCTGAAGCATGAAAAATAGGCATGGTGGTCCCTCTACTGGAGTCTGGATATTAGAGTACAGGATGATTTCATTTTATCGAAAGAAAAGCAATACAGTTGAGGCCCTACTACTCGGTAGCCCAAATCAACATGGATTCCGTAAGATGCCCAATTAAATTTCAAATACAGGAAGTCCAAGGGTCGTATAGTGAGACATAGAGTACTTCAAAACTGTATAATCCCTACTATTATGATGTTTCACAATCGCCACACGGAATAGAGATCCTACTGTATGCGGATAATCGCATGGTCATGTCGTCCCATTATTGGAGATATATATGAAAGGATAAAAATCAACACAGCATATCATGTAAGTCTCTTCCTTTTGAGAAATATGAAAATATCCTTCATCAAATCAACAAGCAGACTGGTCCCCAGTTCATCGGCTGATATGAAGATCCCACTGAACATAATGATTGATAGGGAAAAAATTCCGACCAACAATATGGGGCGATCATCTGTTCATTCGCCTCATCAAGTCGCCAGGGCAAGCTCCTGCTATTCGCGTTAAAATTATAATTAGGAGGGGAAAAAGTCGCGGCGCAGAAACTCTTGGAGCGCTGACAAGGAGACCTTGTGCCACTGCTTATAATAATGATTGATAGGGAAAAAATTCCGACCACAAATATTGGGCCGATCATCTGTTACTTCATTCGCCTCTTCAAGTCGCCAGGGCAAGCTCCTGCTATTCGCGTTAAAATAATAATTAGTAGGGGAAAAAGTCGCGGCGCAGAAACTCTTGGAGCGCCGACAAGGAGACCTTGTGCCACTGCTTATAAAGCAATAGGCAGTGGATAATCATTCAGACCGGCCCGAATACTGCCCTGAGAACTGCAGCACAGTGTCTCTTCATAAAAAAGTGGGTCTTATTCATGAGGAGGCGAAAATAATACCCAGCCTTCGACACAACCAAATGATGTTGATGCACCCTGACTCTATATATATATATATATAGAGAGAGAGAGAGAGAGTTGTCCGAAAGTACAAACGTTAATCCCTAGATCAACAGGTCAATCAGGCAGGTCTGAAAAGCATAAATGTTATACTAGGAGACCAGCCACTATTCATAGCAGCTGCCAAAACAAACACCAGTAACCCTTACACAGCTAAGACCATGATGGTACAACTGCCTCAAATTATTTACTCACATTTTTCAACTGCCCTGTTAAACCTACTCACCTGCTTCATAATCCGCCGGGGACCATGTGCAAACTAGCAGGCGTGTGGAAGGTGGTCAGAAGCTATAGAATGTGAATGGCCAGTCTCGAATTGTTTTGGAGTTCTAATGGGAATAGTTTCGTCTATGATCTTAACCGAAGTTTTCGGTAGCACGAGTGATTGTCAGGTGCCTTTAGGTCCGAGGATATACCTTGTCACTTTGATATCGATCATTCAGGGAATAACCTGCTGGAGGTGGTTTATACCACATCTCGAGTAACGTTTCGATTCACTGAGGAGTTGTTGATTGCACCTGTATGCATGGCCCATATATAGGCAAAAATGTAAGATGGGCTCCACTCCCCATCCAAGGCGGCAAATACTTCGAAATACCACCTTGACTTTTCAGATGAGAATTTCATGATTTAGAGAGGGATAGGTCCAAAAGTACAAACGTTAATTCATAAATCAAAAGGTCAATCAGGCAGGTCTGGAAAATGTTCATAGAGATGCAGTCGATCAGTCAGTACTAGTACTAACAATTTTCTATTTATGCTGTACTCGGAGATAAGCCACTATTTATAGCATATGCCTAAACAAATCCCAATAACCATAGCACATCTAAGATCAGGGTGGAGCAACAGCCTCAAATTATTGACACGATACCTGAAACATACCCCACACGACACTTTGCTCCTTTTCAACTGCCCAGCAAAGCCTACTCACCGGCATCAATATTCCAAATTTCGAAGGTGTGTGAAAACCAATAACTAAAGGTGTAGGTAGTCACATTTGCTTTGTATTCCCTTTCAGCGATTGCTCCAAACTGTTTGGAGTTCGACTGGGAATAGTTTCGGCTATGTACCTGATCAAAGGTAAGGGTGGGTGACAGGTGTCTCTATGATACCCCTACGGATATACCTTGGCAGTCTTTCGGAAGCATCGTAATTCGCAAAATTGTCACGAGTGTATATAGATAATTCATCAAAAATCAAACCAGGCCAACAGTTTTCAAATACACAAAAAACCTCAAACACTCTAAAGAATAATAATATTAACAACAGAATTAAGATGAAATCCTTATTATGAAATAACGATTAGTTAGCACAGCACACAAAAAATTAGCTATGTCCTTTTTTGCATTGAGAAACGGCAGCAAAGCAACATCCTCTTGAAACACATTTTGAAGCACTCTTCAACTTTGAAATGATGTTAAGAGACGTTGATGTGATGACAAAGTGAAAATGTCATCAACCGCCATTAAATACTGACTGACCTCATTGACAAAACATTAGCGTTCGCTGTTCCACTCAAAGGGCAACACAACGACGAAGAAATCAGATATTTTTCGAAATACAATTAGTTACAATTCGTTGAAGGCAGGGTGGCTGGCTAATTATATTGATGAGATTAGCAGTTTTCATCATCATAAAGGGTTAGAGGGTAATTAATGAATTTAATTATTATTTGGCCTTAATAATCTATAGTTTATAATTGTGTTTGTTGCATTTAAAGGAAATTAAATTATATTTAATTTAAAATTGGACATTTCGCATTTTGTACCCTTTAAAATATTTTTGCTTTAGTCACACAAAAATATTTAATTAGTCTTGTGCTTTTCTTCCGGACATGCATTTGGGATAATTATTCAAATATTCCAGCAACAGCAGCAGCCAACAAATAAACCAAAACCGCCCTCAGCAGTCAGACATTTTTGGTCCCACATTAATTTGGGGTTGATGACGGCGATGATAATGGAGCTCATTACCGAATTTTATGTATGCCATGCATTGTGATATAACTGCAATGCATATGCAAAAAAAAAAAAACAGTAAGGAAAGTAGTAAAGTCGGACTGGGCTGACTATATGATACCCTTCACCACTTTGGGTATATTCTACATATGTATCCTAACATATGTAGACTATATCTGAACCGATTTCAGGGAAACTTGCCAGAGACTAATTTATATTACATCAGTACGTTGTGTAAATCGACCTCGCTATGTACCTTTTCACGAAGCTTAGCAACATCATTCTAGACTTAATTCACTACCCTATACCACATTCGTGCAAATCGAAAGATATATAGGGACTTTGGTGCACCAATTACATAAAATCGGTCGAAAATATATATGGGAGCTATATCTAAATCTGAACCAATTTTCACGAAACTTTGCACACGTCATTCTAGCCTTAATTCAGTACGCTATGACAAATTTCGTGAAAATCGAATGATTTGCAAAGCTTTTGGTGCACTAATTACCTAAAATAGGATGAACATATATATGGGAGCTATATCTAAATCTGAACCAATTTTCACGAAACTTTGCACACATCATTCTAGTATCAATTCAGTACGCTATGCCAAATTTTGTGCAAATCGAAACATATATAGGAACTTTGGTGCACCATTTACCTTAAATCGGACGGAAATATATATAGGAGCTATATCTAAATCTGAATCGATTTTTATGAAATTTAACACACATCATTCTAAACCTAATTAATTACGCTGTGCCAATTTTCGTGCAGATCGACAGATATTTAGGGACTTTGGCGCACCATTTACATTAAATCGGTCGAAAATATATATATGGGAGCTATATCTAAATCTGGACCGATTTCCAGGAAACTTAACACACATCATTCCAGACGTAATCATTCCAGACGTAAAATACTTTGTACACAAAAATACATGGACAGACAGACGGACGGACATTCATAAATCGACTTAAAAAGTGATGCTATGCATATTCTAAAAAGGAACCATGTGTCTATCTCGTTTCCTTTTGCCTGTTACAAACATATGCACAAAGACATAATACCCTGTACCACAGTGTGGTGAAGGGTATAAAAACCAAAAATTGTCCGCAAGGCACAGTGGCGGATAATTTGTATATGTTCATGAAATCGATAAAAAAAATGTCTCTTTTTCTATATTTAAAAATTATAATAACTAAAAACGTGGCTAAGTTCGATCGGACGAAATTTGTATACCTTGTACTATGAGGTGGATATTTATATGACGACATTTCCATAGAAAATTGCTGCCAAAAAAATAAATACATAGAACTTTATTTTAAATCATTCGCAAATCGGGCGTAACATACTTCTAAACGGTATAGAAACCAATAACTTTATAGTTTTGTATTTCCCAATTTATACAAACAAAAAAATCAAATCCGCATAATCCCCCACTGTGCTAATGGCACGTACATAATTTATTTTAAGGGGACCCCCCCCATTCTCGGGGTCAAAAATGTTTTTGATTTAATTCGGTTCTACACTAATTCAATAATGTCTGTACAAAATTTCAAGTGAAAATCTCAAGAACTCTTGATGATATAGCCGATTTATTGTGTCAGCATCAAGTGACGGCTAAAGGGATTCTCAAACTTTAAACGCGTTTTTCTCTTTTGCGAATGGCGGGCACGATAACTCAAAAACTAATAACCCAATCGATTCCAAATTTGTACACGTTTCTCTGTGAGTGTATAGCTATCGTATGAACTAGGATAAAGCCAATCGGTGAAGATCTTCCTTATTTTTTAACATGGGTTTTGGTCAAAAATCGGCGACTTTCCAAAAATATTTTTTCAAAGGTCCGCCATTTTGTTAATTTTAGAGCGAAGTCAATAATCCTAGTTCATACGAGAGCCAGACATGTACACTTTCTAACACCGTTGGAATTTTCGGATTCCGATGTTCCAGTGAGGAGTTATCATGCCCGCCATCAAAAATAAGGAATTTTCTTTAATTACAAAAAACAACAACAAAACAACAACAAAATTTTTTTGTAAATTATTTTTCTTCTCTTTTAAATCTTCAAATATATATGTGCAAAGTTACAAACCTTAACAAGCATTGGTATTGATATACCAGTCCGTTGAAAATCTTGAAAAATTAAAATCGCGAATGGGTGGGGTTCCCTTAATTCAAAACGAGATCTTTTCCGTTTTGCCGGAAACTTCACATATAATTTATTCTACATTTTTATCATTATTTTTTTTCTACATATATATACAAATTTACTATCGTTATATAGTTACCTCTGTTGGTGTGTGTGTGTTCGTACACCTATATGCATGCGACATTTTTAATTAAATGAAATGTGGTGATAGTTGAAACTGGTAACTCAACCCGGTAAATATGCTTGAGACAAAGCACGAATCAAAAGTATGCTTTAAATGTTGAACAAAATAATTTTAATCTAAAATAAGGGTGACGGACCTTGTAAACCAACAGTCAACTGGAGGACAACAATTTGATAAATCTAAACCATGTTAAATTTTTTTAGCATCCGACTCATGATGAATCGACTCAAAAGATATTTCAAAAAGTATATCCCTATAAATAGCTTTGGGTGAGCATGTGTTCAAGGGTATACTATGAGGGTATACACTATGAGGAAAACTAAAAATGTTACTCCACGTCGAATGCATTTTCTACTTCAATGACTTCCAAACAAAAAAACGAAAAATAGGTTGTGGTATCGATGAGGCTATTTAAATTGCTAGCAACTTCGGTTATTTATATAAATTTGCCCTTCCGAGTACCAAAATCAGGTCAATGTATCTTGGCACCCAAAATTTTCGCATAAACATTCGTTGTACAGTTCAACGTACAAACATGGGTTGTGTTCCTAAAATGTACTCGAAAAAATTTAATATGTTAAAATCATTTTTCCATATATTCGACTCATTAAATGGTTCAATCGTGGTCGACGCTTGCACAAGGGTTATTCAAAAACCTGTGACAAAACATTGTTCCGAACATGAACGCATAATACAAGATCGCAATGTGACATACCATCAAAAAGCAAAATACCACCGCGGTGCTTCAAACAATATTTATAAGATCGTCACATGTGGCGAGTCTCATGGACTCGGGTATGGGTATGAGCTCGAAACAATTGTTGTGTATCTTCCAAGATAAGACAAATGCAAAAAAACCTGTGCGTGGAAGATCACTTCGAACCAAATTGTCGCCTGTTTATTTGGTAAAACTGGTCAAGCGGTGACTGTTCCGATTAATCAACGTATTAATCATTCCACAACTAGACAATGCTCCTTTTTGACCGGTCATTTTGGAGGGTCCTCTGCCATTCAGCCCTGTATTGGCACCCAAAGATTAACTTTTAATCTCAATCATCAAGAAAAAAATGCATGATCAAAAAGTTTCTTCATCCAAAAATGCTCAGAAACCATGTTGTGGAGGTATCTCCAATGGAGTGGAAAAATATACAATTTGCCATTCCGATTGCAACACCTCGAAGTAGTCAGCAGAGACCCCATAGTATATAAAATAATTAGAATAAAATATTATGCCGATTTAGACACGTCCGTCCGTCTGTCTGCTGATAGAGTTCGCAATATTGAGGATAGTAGTGAGTACATTGCTATTACTTCTTGGATGTTTGATTTTGAAAATTGAATATATCGTTCTACGTGTTGGTATCTATCTATACTAATAAAAGAGTACAGTTATTGACTGACTGCTTCACTGACTGGCTTAACGGTTCATCAACGCACAGACGAAACGGCTGAAGCTACAATCTTGAAATTTAGGGTGAGTGTCACTCTTGGTATAAAGTTTTCAGATAAGGATGCGTTTTTGAAAATTGGCACTAGACCGGCACGAAAAGTTCCAACAAGTACTAAATGTGGTACCATTTGTATTTGGTGAACCGGTGGAGCTAGAACTCTTAAATTTGAAATAGATGTAGCAAAGGGTTTGTGGACATTCGAACTATAAGTATCCGAAAAGTACTAAAATGTACTAAATTTGGTACAATTTCGTAGCATGTGAACGGATAGAGCTAAAAGCTTAAAATTGAAATGCAAATTAAGGGCGAGAAGCAGGATCGGTATAAAGAGATGCATTTTAATGCGTCAACTCATGTGTACGAAAAGTACTAAACTGTACTAAATTTGGTACAATTTGAATTTGGAGAAACGAATAGAGCAGGAATCTTGAAATTCTAAATTAACGTCGGATTGTATACCAATAGGTCTATAATCCTGAAATTATATTGCTACTGGATGGTATGTTTTTTGTACTTAGGAGTACTGAATGGTACTAAATTTAATACAATTTGGATTTAGGTAATCCGATAGAGCTGGAATCCTGAAATGTGGAATAAAAATTACTTTTGGAGTGTAGAATTCTGGTATTTGAATTATAAGTGAACCGATAGAGCTATAATCCTATAATTTGGAGTTAGCATCACTGTCGGTGTGTTGGACTGTTTGGAAGTTGGAAGTTTTTGGATTGTAGGATTTTTTTTTAAAATGTCTACTAATATGTAATAAATGGCACTAAATTTGGTACGATTTGGATTAAGATGGAAACGATAAAGCTGCAATCCCGATTGGGTAGTAAGATTTCTATTGGATTACATGATGTAGGTAGTAATGGAAATGTGTACTTATGTGTACGAAATGGTACCAAATTTGTTACAATTTGGATTTGGGCGAACTGATAGGCCTGGAATCCTGAAATTTGGATTTAAGATTGCGGTATGTGGGAAGTTTCGGAAAATCGTATTTATGATTGTTAAGGTAGGTAGCAATGGAAATGTATATTAATGTGTACTAACTGGTACTAAATTTGGATTTGGGTGAACCTATATTTGATACATGGACTTTTTTTTGGAAAAAAGTATTACAAGAGTACAAAGATAATGCACTCTTGGCATCATAAATGATGCCAAATTAAGTATAGAGCTAGATTCCTGTTCCGGTCAGAATTGGTGTGTAGTGTTGAGATTTGGAGGAAGATTTGGAAATAGGAGCTATAAGAGAACAAATGTACTAAATTGTACTAAAATTTTAGTTATGGTGGGTATTTGTTTTTAAATAGTTCTCACATTCGCTATCAAAGTAGCTGGCATTTGTTAGTAGCTCCCATATGGTCGCTCTAGAATTATGACCCAAAAATAAAAAAAAAATTACATAGAAAAGGGGACCTAGGAATAAGCATGATTTCTTTCATGAGGATCAGCCAATATTTAGCGGGTCAAATTGATTTCTGTGTGAAAACGAAAAAAAAAACGTACATCCTATGGTGCATATATTTACACCTGAAGGACATGGACCGGAAAAATATTGACAGTATATCTAAGAGAACTGGTTGACCTTTAAATTGATACCAATTATGTTGGTGTATGTCCTCGCATATTGGAGTTATTCGCAAATACTACAGGTTTCCACGAATTCCCTTATTGTTTAATATTATCATTACCACACTAAGGGGCGGAAATGTCACTCTGATCCATATAAAGTTTTACATCAAGGTCTGATGATGGTCAATGACAACCTATATCATTTTCGGTGATGATCAGATGATATTTATGGGATGAATTGGACCAAAAACCTAATTGTTTGGGTATTTGTTTAAGTCGCTTTATAGGCAACAATATTAAGCCGAACATCACAACCCATTGCACGGGGAAGGGAATCTGGCATACAAATTGGAGCACTGTTTCGTTAATGATCGGTTAATAATCAGCGGGTCAAATCACCTCGAAAAATATGCCAGGATATGAAAAAAGGAAATCTTAATTTGAAATCGGTCGAAAGGGGTGCAAATATCGCAAAGTATTGACGAGGCTCAGATCCGCAGGAAATTTGGAATTAGGTAGATGTGTAGGATATTAGCTGTAAATTGATATATTGATTAATTTTAGTCCACTTTTTATGATATCTCCCACATTTTGGTATTGTGAAGAGTTTAAATACGTTTACAACCAAATTGAATTAAATTTGATATTTTCAGTAAAAAATCTCCATTCCAAAATGATCAATAATGGTTAATGGGATAAACCTCATTGAGCGTTAACCCCATTATTCGGTATTTTTTGATCTTTGGGCACATTTTTTCACTCAACCTGACTCCAATTTAATATTTTGGGTTCCCATGTGGGTTACAATTCTTCACATTAAAATATATTAGGTTGGGAAAAAATAAATTCGTTATCAAAATGTCGATAAAATCGGAGAAGAACGAAGTTGACCGGCAGTCGTAACATCGCCCAGGAGCTAAAAATCGCCCAAAAAGTGTTTTAAACCATTTACACGAAGCTGGATTCAAAAAGAAGCTCGATGTTTGAGTTCCACACCAATTAACAGAAAAAAATAGAATGGATCGAATTTCCATCTACGAAGCCTTGGCTAAACGGAATGAGATAGACCCATTTGGTGACTGGAAATGAGAAATGAATCACATACGATAACCCTGTGCGAAATCGATCATGGTGGTCCATTTGGTGGGACTGGAAGGTGATCATTTATTATGAGTTGTTTCCATATGGCTACTGTCAACAACTGGGCCGTTTGATGATAGCAATTGATCAGAAATGTCAGAATTGGCCAACAGGAGAGGTGTCGTGTTCCACCAGGACCTAACACACATATACAGTGACTCGCCAGAAACTTCGGGAGCTTGGTTGGGAAGTTTTAATGCATCCGCCTTACAGTCTAAGCGATTATCATACCTTTCTTGCATTGTAAAATTTCTTTAATGATTTTTGCAAATAGAAAGCAGGAATACTATGAGAGAGGCATTATGAAGTTACCCTTAAAATAGCAAAAATCATACAACAAAACAGTGCATATTTGACTCAAATCGGACATTCTGAAGCATAATGGATTCATTTTTTCCCAACCTCATAATTGTGTCTAATTTTACCGTAATTATAACGTTTTTATATACTATTTGTTGGGTCTTTTTTATACCCTTCACCACACTGTGGTACAGGGTATTATGTCTTTGTGCATATGTTTGTAACAGACAAAAATAATCGAGATAGACCCATGGTTCCTTTTGAGAATATGCATAGAATCACTTTCTGAGTCGATTTATGCATGTCCGTCTGTCCGACCGTCTTTCCGTCTATCCATGTTAAATTGTAAACAAAGTACAGGTCGCATTTATGATCCGAATTGGATGAAATTTGGCACAGCTCATTTGTTTGGCCCAAGGACGAAACCTATTGCAATTGGGAAAAAACGGTCTATATTTAGATATAGCTCCCATATATATTTTCGTCCGATTTAATGTAAATGGGGTACCAAAGTCCCTAAATATCTAATAAAACAATATATTTTTTCGAGCTTGAGGACTTTTTTATTTTTCAGGATCAATATTTCGCAATTGTTTTAAATTGCATCTTCAGGATAATCTACAAACAATTTTGAAATTAATGACATTAATTATACAGAATGAGGTGACAAAATCGCTTACAAATAAACTAGTGTCAAGTTTACTTAAAACTATGATAGACTTCACTATCGTCGTCGGATGTAAATATTGCATAAGAATCAAAAGGTCGAACAAAACAACACAGAACAAACCCTAAATATCTTTCGATTTGCACGAAATTTGGTACAGCCTACTGAATTAGGTCTAGAATGATGTGTGTCAAGTTTCGTGAAAATCGGTTCAGATTTACATATAGCTCCCATATATAGTTTCGCCCGATTTTAGGTAAATGGTGCACCAACGTCCCTGAAAATCATTTGATTTACACGAATTTTGGTATAGCCTACTGAATAAGGTCTAGAATTATGTGTGCTAAGTCTCGTGAAAATCGGTTCAGATTTAGATATAGCTCCCATATATATTTTCGTCCGATTTAAGGTAAATGGGATACCAAAGTCCCTATATATCTTTCGATTTGCACGAAATTTGGTATAGCCTACAGAATTAAGTCTGGAATGATGTGTACACCTCCTATATATATTTTCGTCCGATTTAATGTAAATAATGCACTAAAGATCCACAGCTAGGCCGATTGACACAACGTATTGAAATTAGTATAAATTAAATTTTAAACAGTTCAGGATACCGAATAGCGTGTGCCAAGTTTGCTTTAAATCGATTTATACAAATCTGTCCCACTGTGCGCAAACGACTCTAAACTTGCCCAAATGATATGAAATTTACCATAGGTTCCAGAAAGATATAAAAATCACATAAAAAATCACATCGTTCAATTTCATGTCAAAATTCCTTCAAAAAGGCGACGTCTCTTCGGATACATATGTATATACATATGTACCCACCCAAAGTGGTGAAGGGTTTCATATAGTCGGCCCAGTCCGACTTTACTACTTTCCTTACTGGTTTTTATTTTTAAAAATGTTCCTAATTATGACTTTAAGCTAGTTTAAATGTTAATAAAAGAAATATTCGATTTTTTTTAAATATGGTTGAATGAATTTAAGAATTTCTATAGTACTCACCGCCCTTGCACACAATCACACTATTAACTTACCTGTAATGACAAAGAATAAGAAAAATTAAAAAAATATTTTTAAACTATTCTCAAAATGTTTTCATACGGTTGAATCTTATAGTTATTTGTTATTAAATATGTTACAATGGTTTACAAAAAACAAATCGTCCAACACATATGTATGTGTATACCCTGCAGCATATATTTATACCATTCTATTCTCCTCTATGTAGTTATATTTTTTTGTGAAAAAGATTTCAGTTTGAAATTTAATAAGGTTGTAAAATAAAGAACTCGACAAAAGAAGAAAATGACAAAGTCATTTAATTTCATGTTTTCACTTTGTTGCACAACATATTTTCTTGTTAACTCCTTTCGCTTCACCAATTTCTCATGTTTGCTGCTGCAGCTGCTGCTGCTACACGTTGTTGTCTTGTATTATGATCCAGTAAACCACCTACCTACCAACCTATCTATATATGTACTTGCGGAACGACCTATAAAAAAGTCAAACTATCTGCCATGTAGTTGTGGTTCTTGTAATATTACCAATCTCTGGAGGTAACAACTTAATGATAGTTAAGTTGTAAAATAGCTTAAGTCGAACATAGTTACAAACATACATAAAAAATACAAATACATACAAATGGTTTGTTATTAAAACAGAAAAAGGCTGAACCTTACTATGAAGAAAAGAAGAGGAGTAGGCTGTGGAGAAGGAGGTGAGGTTATTAGATACAAATATGTAGGGGAAAAAAGTGAAACATATTTTAAAATTGCATAGATGAACGTATTTCGTAAAAAAATAATTGTTCGCAGAGATCTGTTCTTATTTATTAAATATTGTGAAAATATTCTAAGGTCTAAATTATAACCCAGAAATTGTATTCAAAACAAAATTTTAAATACATACATACAAAATTACATGCCACGCGTATGGGACGCTATATATCAAACTTCTAATATGAAAAAGCAACGAAAAAGAAAACCAAACCCACCTAATGTTGACGACCCCCACAAACGTATAAAGGACCACGATCTGCGAATCTGCACATGGAATGTACGCAGCACCAGATTCATGCGACGGAAAGGGACTGGCGTAAGTAAATCAGATGATTACGCATTGAACTATAGCTGTCATTAAACGATACATGAATTTAAAAAAGCGAAGTTCTTTTATGTCAGTCTTATTTGTGTCCATGCTCCGACGAAGGACAAAGATGAGTAGATCAAAGACATATTTTACGAGAGCCCAGAAACAACTTTAAAATTCTGCAAGGAGATTTTAATGCAAAAATCGGAAAGGAAAATACTTTTGGCCCCACCATCGGAAAATTCAGCCTCCATGGAGAAACCTCAGACAACGGCATGAGGTTGATAGACTTCGCGGCATCAGAGACATGGTAGTTAGCAGCACCAGATTCAGGCACAAGACCACCTGGATTTCTCCTGATCAAATTGATCATGTGTGGTCCAAAGACCATCATCAATAAACCCATGGTACGATCAGGAGTGTCGTAATGCTACCGATGTGAAAAACGCAGCGTGTAGAGCAACCCTGCAGACAGTAGCAACACTTAATGCGATGTAGAATTATAGGGAGAAAAGGAGAGAGGAAAAACGTATTTTCAGAAAAAGTGGAAAGAACAAGAAAAACGTGAGCGTGAGCAATTTGAGATGCACAGGAGGATCCGGAGGGACCATTTTAAAAAGCTTCTGGTATCAAATAGTGGCGGCGAAGATGATACCCCAGAACCAATAAGAGATGACGGTATAGTGTGTATACCACTCAGCCAAGATGAGGTCAGAATAACAATTAATCGACTGAAGAATAATAAAGCAGCAGGTGCCGATGAGTTGCCAGACAAACTATTCAAGACTGGTGGTGAGATGTTGGTAAGGAGCACGCACCAGATGATTAGTATAATTTGGCTAGACGAATGCATGCCCAATGATTGAGACAGCATTCTGTGTCTCGTGCACAAAAAAGGAGACAAGACGATATGTGCCAACTATAGAGGAATTTGTCTCCTTCCCATCTCATATAAAGTGCTATCCAGCGTGCTATGTAAACAACTGAAGTCAATGGTCAATGACATTATTGTACCACACCAATGCGGCTTCAGTACTGGCAAATCCACCATTGACCAGATTTTCACTCTGCGCAAAATCCTGGAAAAGAACATTCCACCTATTCGTCGGCTACAAAGCCGCATTCGATTGCTCCATTCATTCAGAGGTGTTTAAAGCCATGTATGCGTTCGACATTCCTGCAAAAATTAATACGGCTATGCAGGATAAATTTAACTGGCACAAGGTCATCAGTTATAGTCGGAAAGGACCTCTTGGAGCCCTTCAATACCGAACGATGATTCAGACAAGGTGACAGTTTGTCGTGTGACCTATTTAAACTCCTGCTGGAAAAGGCCATATGAGAGGCAAATGTGAACAGAAATGGCACTCTGTATACCAAACAACACATGTTACTCGCAAACGCCGATGACATCGATATAATGGGTTGAACATTGCGAGCGGTAACAGCGAACCTTGAACAAAGTGAGAAGGAGTCTGCCACAATGGGTTTGACAGTAAATGGCGAGAAGACCAAGCTGATGGTATCAACGCGCAAGAAGAGACTCGGAATTTGAGAACTACAGCTTCGAGGTAGTCAACGATTGTATATACCTTGGTACCGCCATAAATAAAACTAATGACATCTGTTTTGAAATTCGAAGAAGGATAGTGTTAGCCAACAAATGCTACTATGGTCTGAGCAAACAATTCAAAAGTAATGCCACATTTACACTCTACAAGATGCTGATACTACCCGTGCTGTTATATGGATCAAAAGCATGGGTACTTACGCAAGCAGATGAGGCAGCTCATAGAGTGTTTGAGAGAAAAAATTCTCCGAAAGATGTATGTGCCGATCTGAGTTGACAATAAATATCCCCGTCGAATAAACCATGAGTTGTATCATCTATTCTTGGACATCGGCATCTATCGACGTATCGAGCTGCAGAGTTTTCAAGGCATATAGAAGCGAGCAAACTGATGGCTCACGCAGAAGTGGAAGGCCGTTCTAATATTTCGTTTTAGAAATCTTGCAGACCCAATAAGTTTAATCAAATGTTGTACCAATCTTATTTTTGTATTTCCTCCTCACCTTTTTTCAGGTCATGCCACTTTATATAAATTTCCAGCTAACATTTTATTTATTTAACTTGACTATCGCCGTTCTTTAATCGCATGCCATTAATTTATTTCCGTTCACAATGTTTTTTTCTGTTATTACCTTGATATTGTGTAACAATCTTTAATTATTTTCGCACTTGACCGTGATCATTAATCACGATAGCGTTTATTTTTTTTATTTTGCACATTTCAAAGCGTAACGGTGACATGACAACGGAATAAAAAAAACGAAACTTCACACGATTACTTTGTGCAAAATCCCATTATAAACTCAAGTCCTTTGTCCACACACATCTACACCAAAGAGGATACGAGCTAACTTTTGACAGAAGAAAAACAGTGTCAAGGGTTTTCCGAAAAAAGAAGATTTCAAAAAAGCAAAACAACTCACGCATCAGCAATTGCAACATCGGAAATTGTTTACTTTAATTTCGTTTATTTTCTCCCTTTTTATCTCTTACACTGTCCCCTTTCTTTGTTTGCAGGACATTTGGTTTTTGACAAAAGGATATTGCGTGCAGTGTTTTCATATGGTTACCTTGGAGTCACGAAAGGGCGTGGGAGAATATAAATATAAGATACAACTGTCATGCATAGGGAATGCAGGGGCAGGAAACATTCTGTAGACAGAAGTCTTTTATATATTATTCTGTAGAGGGGAAGGCATTTAATGTGGGTTTCAAAGACCCAATGTTTCAGACAATTTGGATTTACAAATGTCCGTCTGTTCGTCTGGCCGATAACTTTTGAAGAGAGTAACCGATTTCATTCAAACCTTTTTAATCGTAATATTTATTCGAAGAAGGGTATTATCGGTCCACTCCTTCCGGTACCTTCTCCAAAATATGGTCAAAATTTTGCTGAAAATGAGTTTTGTAATATCATGCGAACGGACTAGCCGATTTCAACCAAATTTTATACAACCTATTATCATTACCAAGCCCATCTGAAGATGGGACCCATAGGTTCACTCCTTTTGGTACCTCCCATTCAAATGGTCAAAATGTTTAATATTTATAAATTCAATATTGGACGAAAAGATTGGCCGATTTGAGCCAAACTTTGCACAACCTCTTATCTTTACTAGTCCTAGATCAAATCCGGGATTAAGATACAAATGAGACCCATTGGTGCGCTCCTTCTGGTATCTCCCCCACGAATGGTCAAAATTTTTAATATTTAAATAATTCAATATTAGGCGAAAGGAATGTCCGAGTTTGAACCAATATTATCTTTACTAAGGCTCCGAAGGTGGACCCGTCGGTGCTTTCCATACTGATATAAACTTTGTGAAACTTTGCACAACCAAATCGCAGAGGCTGCCCAATGTCTTCAATAGCCTCACGAATATCAGCCTTTTAATTGGCTGTTGACATAAGGCTAATATTTACCAAAAAAAAAATAATTTGCAAGATGTTTTATCACCAAATCCGGATGCAGGGTTAGCATTCCTATTGCACCATTCTGAGCTGTACAGAACTATACATGGAATATATGGGGTTAGCGGTCATGTTTGGTAACGCCGAGGTAGAGGTGCTTCAACTATACATTCCGCCGTTAGATAGCTGTGTCCCGTGTCAATGCACTTTATAAATTATGACATTCCATCCTAGGTAATGACCAGAGGGGCATGGCGTTGACCGGGCACATATATAGCTCAACGTATTGCACGGTGAATGACTTTGACTCACCGGACATTTCCATCGTATCTCCAAGGTCTGACCAATGACGTGGCTTGGCAGCCCACCATTTCATTGGATTCAGATCACCTCCCTATTATGATATCCATCAACCGACCACCCGACTTCATAAATTCTGAACGGCGTTCATTCCTTAACCATGTAAAAGAAAGCGAGAATTCTGATGCTTGGGTAGCAGAAATGAATACCCGACCCTCAGAATATAACTGTGGGTCGTATAGTCGAATTGAGACGTAACTTCATAGCAGAGGCAGCACGATGAGCATAATGAGCTTCATTGTAATAAGTCTACAAACCTCAAAATCAGAGAACTTACGATGGAACTGAACAGTGGCTAGTAGATCTAAAGTGTTGTAACATCAGTTCCGGAGAAAGTAAATTGTGGGCAACGCTTAATTTGATCTCGAACCCAGGGAGAAAGGACTATCAGACGTATGTCTCATTTAACGTCGTTGAGGTGACAGGTCTGAAGAGGTGCGCTAGTTGTTTCAACCGGCAGTAGAGAGTCCCTAGAGTGACAGGGCGAAGAAAAGAGTATTGCCCCGTATACGATCTCTTCAATCGGAGGAGCAACCACCACAATGAAGGCTTGTAGGATGTTGCCAGTGTCATCAGAAGTGAAAACTCATCCAAGGTGCTTGATCCGGGTGAAATCTCTATGGTGATGTTGAACTAGATTGATGAGCCAGGGGTAGAGTACCAAACCAAAGCACTCAACTTGTCGTTAGCCACTCTAATAGTTCCCGATGCCGGGAAAATGGGCAGGTCGGTTCCGCTACTGAAGCCAAACAAGGATGCCAGCATAGATGAATCACATAAGTTGGTCTCACTCGCCAATAGCCGCCTGCGATAGCGGCAGAGGAGAAGCAGCTACCACGACGAATCAGAGTGGTCTTGGTACAACTGAGATTTGGACGGTGTGACCACCTCAATTCATATCGGGCACGAATTGATAGCACGACGAATAATATGTGTCCAACATGTGGTAATGGTCCACATTCACTCTACAACTCTTTCCCTTATTTCTTCACTTTGGACACAACCGATACAACAACAAAGACATAAAGCGTTTTCTCACAAAGCGGAATGGGTATTATCAGTAGACTATTCTTCGATGTAATTCCGAATCGTTTCACAACCAGGATCCACTCAACAAAGCCATAACGATGTTGGTTGTTAGGCGGCTTCAGTTCTTATGTTAACTGAACTTTTAAAGATCATGAGATCGATTTTGTTGCATACTATAATAAATGCTTAAAACGTGACATCTACTGAAATATCGGACAATTTATGCTTTCAAACTCTTTAAAAGAAAACCTTCCACAGGTCTTTGTAGGCAACACAACATCCAACCATTATAAACATAAAGCCTTACACAGCTCTTCTAGAGGCTGAAAACCTTCCATAGGTCTTTTATAAGTCTAAACCAATCTTCTATAGAAAGAAGATTGAAGTCTTCCACAGCTCTTCAATAGCATGAAGGTATTTTATATACCACCATCTTCCACAGGATCTGTATAAATGTAAGGCCATTTTTGTAGGCATATTATATTCCATAGATCTTCCATACATAGCAGATCTTCCATAGAAGCCTTTTTTAATCCAACAAGAGACCGTTCACATGACTTCTGAGGTAGAAACTTTTGCAGTTGTTCAATAAATAGTAGACATTACATAGGTATTGCCAACAGGCCAAGGGCCTTCCTCAGGTCTTCTATAATCCGAGCCAATTTCACTGAGTATATATGAACTGTCGACCTTCCACAGGTCTTTTATAATCTGGTATTCTTCCAAAGAAGACCTTCAAGAAGTCTTCCCAAAATCTAATATCTTTCAAAGGTCTTCAATAAACTGATGACTTTCTATAGACAGAAATAGAAAAAAGACCACTCATTGGTGTGTTCTGCAGATAAATGATTTCTCATAGGCCTCTATAAACCAAAGACCTTCCACAGGTCTTCTACAGACAAAAGAGAACTTCAACCGGTATTCTATAAAACGAATACATTTCATATGTCTTCTTATAAAAGGAATACCTTCTAAGATAATTTAAAAGCAACCATTGTGCCACAGAACATTCATGCCTTGCGTGAATGATAGGGATCATCATGTGACATGACATGAGACAGAGATGTCCTCGGACAGAGATGTTCAGAATAGAATAGATTTTTCGTATTTTTGGTTATATTGGAAAAAAAGTTTTGAAAAAATGCTGAAAATGTTTCAAAAGACCATCATATGGTTGTCAGATATTACATATGAGATATTGCACATTGAATCCTGGAAGAGTTATTTCTTTGACAAAGCTGATCATGTGGCGACTGTTCTTCTTGGAAGCTGAAACCATAGTGGTACGCCATAATTTGTTTGCCTGAAATGTTTGGAAAAATAATCATTGTGCATCATGACAATGCAAGAACCTACGCATCGGCTCAAACCAATGCCGGATGGTTAAAACGTGGAACTAGAACCACAGTCCTGATGCACAACAAGACACATATACATGGTCAGCTATGATCGCCGCGAAGTACTTGAAATAATTGAGGTGCCTCAAATTGGGGAATACTTAAAAAAAATATTATTTTTCCAATATAAATGAATTCGTATTTTCATTTTTTTTTTTTTTTTTTTTTTTTTTGAATAAAAATATATATAGTATACCTCCATTCTGGTCCACTTTTTAGGGAAAACCCCATATAACATTACATTCCAAAGTTAAATATTTTAGGGGAGCTTGAGCACAAGTTTCAACCAATTTGGAAGCAGTTTGATATTTTAGATAATGTCTATAGCAGCCCAAAATATGGAAACTTTTATATTTTAAACAAATACAATCACAAAAATTGAATGTATTACTGTGTACAGCCCTGGTCTAATTTAAGTTATGAACCTTTAACAAAAACTAAAATATGTAAAGTCCAAAACAACTATTACACAATTTCGTCTAAAAAGTATCCTTCCTAATTAGGAACAACAAAACAACCTTTCTTCATAAACATTATTCCTATGATTAAAAATATAAAGGATTTATTTAGAGATACAACAACATGAACCTCTTTTCTATTTGGCCTTTTTCACATTCTACCTTCCTACAAAGATAAGGATTTTTCCATTAAAAAATTTACCCTATTTTTTGGTGAAGAACACCAAAAAGGTGAACCTAATTAATATCAGATTTCACATTAAAAGGAAAACGTCAATGCCGCCTCAAGGTTTCCTTCAAGTATCCCTTTTGATGTCGTTGTTTCTGTTACCTCTACATGCGGAGAGTGGGGTGCCATAGAAAATGGAAAATATTATATATTTACTTACGTATGTAGCCCGGCTGTTTAGTTACAAGAACATTTTTTATTACCAACATTTATGTGCAGTAAGGTCATAAAATAAAAATTCATATTTACATATATATGAGCAAACAATATCGTATGTCGTAATATAAGAAACGAAAAAGGTAGGTGTACTCATATTGGGGGTATAACGAATTTACTTTTAGCAACACCTTGGCGTTTGAAAGGGAACATTTATGTGGAAATACTTATATTTACACACACACCAACATATTTTACAGTTTAGTATGAGTGCTATTTCATTGAATAGCGGCGGTTTTGATAAAAAAATCTAATATAGTTATAAAACTGGTGTGTTACGGTGGTGTGTGCCGTACCACTTGTATATAATTAGAAAATATATTCGAAGGACGTGGTGGAAGTATTTTCAATGTAAACTCATTTTGAGGACAAAACCAGTAAGGAAAGTAATAAATTCGAACTGGGCCTACTATATGATACCCTTCACCACTTAGGGTATATTTTACATAAGTATCCTAACCGACGACGAGCTTTGTTATAAATCTTTATCTGAACCGATTTCAGGGAAACTTACCAGAAGCTTAGCAACATCATTCTAGACTTAATTCAGTAGCCTATACCAAAATTCGTGCAAATCGAAAGATATATAGGGTCTTTGGTCTTTTTGGGAGCTATATCTAAATCTAAACGATTTTCACGAAACTTGGCAGACAAGATTTCCAGGGACATTAGTGAACTATTTACCTAAAATCGGGCGAAGCTATATATGGGAGCTATATCTAAATCTGAACCGATTTTAACGAAACTTCGCAAACATCATTCTAGACTTAATTCAGTACACTATGCCAAAATTCGTGCAAATCAAAAGATTTGCAGGGACTTTAGTGGACTATTTACCTTAAATCGGGGGAAGCTATATATGGGAGCTATATCTAAATCTGAACCGATTTTCACGAAACTTTGCACGTATCATTCTAGACTTAATTTAGTACGTTGTGCCAAATTTCGTGCAAATCGAAAGATATACAGGGACTTTGGTACACAATTTACCTTAAATCGGACGAAAATATATATGGGAGCTATATCTAAATCTGAACCGATTTTTCCCTATTTCAATAGAGTTCGTCCTTGGGCCAAACAAATGAGCTGTGCCAAAATTTCATCCAATTCGGACCATAAATGCGACCTGTACTTTATTTACAATTTAACATGGACAGACAGACAGACGGACGGACGGACATGCATAATCGACTTAGAAAGTGATTCTATGCATATTTTCAAAAGGAACCATTATTTTGCCTGTTACAAACATATGCACAAAGACATAATACCCTGTACCACAGTGTGGTGAACGGTATAAATATGACGAGCAAATTGTTATATTACAAGAAGCCGTATTTAACTTAAAAATGCCTAAAATCGGCCTGTCATAAAATCTGATGAGACAGTTTTCGGCAGATAAGGGATTTGGCATGGCGCCCATCCTAAAAGTCACCAGCGATTTTAATAATAATGGCCTCTATATTAGCCCGTTCGCAACAGAGAGGGAGTTACAGCATGTGTACCTCCTGAGGAAATGAAAGAGATGTAGTAATCGATTAAAGTATTCTAGGAGAAAAAAATATGATTCATCGACATTGCTGTAAATCTTTTGCCATTGGCCCGTCAGGGACCGTACTTGGAATTAGGAGAAACAGGCTTTAAGCTGAACTAACCCCTGTGAACAACTCGCTATTTTTGTTGCAAACGAGTGAAGACCAGTACAGACGATATAAATGTACTAGAAGGCCGTAGATAACCCGAAATCGACTGGAGAAAATTCTAAAGTTTTTCAGGGAACTGTCAATTTTTAAACGCAATCACTCTCTCTCTCTCTCTTACAATACAGGTAACATTTCATCTGAAGAAGTTCCTATCCACCGTGGGTCCACAGATTACGTTGAAGAAGAAAGAAACAGCGGTCACCCACAATGACGAAACAAATACTCACATTTACTTTGAGTTTGAATATTTAGTCGTTAATCAATTCCAAATGCATCATTATAGGGAATTAAGAAAATGGAAGGAGCTAAGGTCTCTTAGCTTATAAAATATCATACAAGTAGACTGAATTAAAACATCATAACAAACTTCTGTCTTGCAAAAGAAATGGAGTTACGATAAACGGATACGATATTGCTTTTAAGAGGTTCTAAAAATCACCAATTAACTACCTACGGGATTTTGAATCATTATCCGTCCAAATTCTTAACCTCCATCACTCCAATGCTGAAGTCAACAATAGTGAGAGTGCATATTTATCGCGTGGATATTTGTTACTGTCTTCAAGAAGGATATTTTGTCGCAGACATTTATAGTGGTTGTCCTGTTAAGAATGTTGGTATTTCGGTTAGGGGAACCCAAAAAAAATTGAATTTTGATTTAATTCGAATGTCAAGAATGTCCCTATAAAAATTCAAGTGAAAACCTCAAACACTCTTGAAGATATAGCCGATTTATTGTGTCAGTATCAAACCACGGTAGATGTGCTTCGAACAAACCTTACCAAGCATTGGTATTCATTTCTAGGTCCATTGAATATCTTGAAAATTTAAAATCGAGAATGATGTGATTCCCTTGAGAATTGAGGAGGCGGAGCATCAAAATATCTAGAGGACAATTTTCATAGGCCAACCGCAATGGTCCCAATCTAAGACAAGGCTAAGGCAAAAATTGATTACACTCTCAAGGAATCATCGTACTCCATCATTAGGCAGAAGTATGGCTTCCGGGGGGACATAGTCAGAAAAGAAAAATGCACTACCGTTCCAACATCTGAAAAAATCGTAAAATCCTTTGAGAATATGTTGAGATTCAAAACTCGTTGCATACTCCTCTACGAAGTCCTATACCCAAAGGTTAACCGGAGAAAAAAATTTTAAAAAATAAGTATGGGTTTATATGCTGTCAATTCCTTCACTTAATATATATTCGGGTTTCCTCACGAGGTAAAATCCAGTGAAAACGTGGGTGGCTGACCGCACAATTTATATTTTTCCTCATCCTTAATAGGCCTTACAAGAAAGAAATAATCAGCAATTCGTATTGGGGGGTTTACTAATGACTTTGGTCGCAGATGCATACATCCGGTCGACAAACGCATACATCCCAACTACCTCAGAACGTAAAAAAGCGAATATGGATCAGGTCCAGAAGTATTCCATGTATCCCTAACAGGTATGGTCCGTGTGACGAATTTTTAGGTTTTCGACTGTCAAAAAGGTGAAAACGTCGAAAACGTCATTTACCTGTATAAAATGTAATAAATGTAGTAAACGTCATTTATTTGAATATTATCATCATATACAGTTATTTTCAAGAATATATATTATTTTTACATATATCTGACTATTCCGTACTAAGAACTGATAAAAAAATTCTAAACTTTTTGGAGAAGAAAAATTTGAAATTTGATATGGATTTGAATAAAGCATACGTAATTTCGATATTGATTAATGGAAATAGCTATTTTGTCAAAAACCTAACCAGTGCTCGAAACACGATTAAATTTACGTGTCTTAGCCTAGGATTTACCAGGTGACGATTTTCAGACTAATTCGTATTCATCATAAGATTTATTAGGGTTATGTTTTTCTATCAATATGTTTACCCTTTGTGAGGGAAGAACTATAAAGAGTGGATCGACATACATCATATTAAAAAGTCAATATCCAAGGTTTTGATTAAATCGTATTCTCGATCCGGACCTGGCACCAAGCGATTATCACCTTTTTCTTGCATTGCAAAACTTCATTAATGAAAAAATTTGGTATCTAAGGAGTATTGTGAAAATCGACTACTAGAGCTTTTTGCAAATATAGAGCAGGACTTCTATGAGAGGCATTATGAAATTACCTTTAAAATGGCAACAAATTTTACCTCAAAACGGCGCATATTTGAGCAAATCGGACATTCCGAAGCATGTTAAATAAAGTCTTATGCTTCATATGAAAATAATGGGGTTTTTCCCCCAACCTAATATTTGAAATTTGGTCCAAAGACAAGTGGGGTCTTGTCGATGTCATTTTGATTGAGTAAACATTTGATCTTATCAGAGGTTTCATACCGTCATTCGATATAAGACTGTATTTATGATTGACATAAATGGGACACCTTTCCTTCTATCGATAAGGCAATATTATATATGCACAGAAACTCAGACTTCTGTGTATATAATCTGCAAACTCTTTGCGTGTATACTATAGATAGAAGGCTTCCCATTTACATATTAGTAATTCTTAAACTTCAGTAAATAGGAGACCGGTACCTCTTCTCAAAATCGTCTACTGTATACTTTCTATGGTGGTCAGAAAAATGTATTGTTTTTTCTCCTTCGCCAGATATTTAATAACACAAACAGCTCGCTAAACATACATTCATAATTCCCCCACCCAACCCCCGTGTAATTATATCGAAAATTTGTTCTCATAAAAATCTCCCCTAAGGTTATTTTATGGCTAATGTTTACCATTTGGAATACAAGATTTCTTATCTAAATGAAGTGTTTAATGTGGTGCTGCTGCTGCCGCTTCAACTTCTCAATGTATGGCAATAGGATATGGACGGCCCATATCGGACAGTGAATGAATAAATGAAGTGGTAAACAGAAACTTCGAAAAAGAAGAACAAGTTTTGGGGATAGTTAATATTCGATCATATCAACATGATGATGGAACATGAGGACGAGTATGAGAATGGTTTGTAGTGCTATCACAACTTGGCAAATTATTTCATAAGTTTTAGTTGGAAGGGTGTTTTTTTTTTCGATGGCTATAAGGGTTTTAATTATGGTTCATGTGATTTAGAACAAACACAAAAATAACAAATAACAACAACAAGGATATGGGGTAGTCGCATATCCTTGGTGTTATAAGAAGTTTGTGTTTTTTTGGGTGCGGTAATGAAATTATAATTCTTCTCTTATCATATATTTATTGGACAGTTTGAATGGGGCAGCTGCTGGTGGTGGACCATAAAGTATTAACCTTTTGTCATATCCTTTTTTCTTTCTCGCTTTTGTTTGGTTTTGGTTATTTGTAAAGGAAAAAAGAAAATTCCCCAAGGGATTGTGTGGCGGAGGATGTAGTGGCTAAAAAAGCACAAACAATTTTCATTAATTATGGTTTATGTATGGGTTGGTTTTGGGTTACATAATTTTCTTTGGTATGGGTTTTTCCTTGGTACAGCCTGGTTTCTTATTCCTGGTTTCTTATTTTCTTAACGTCTCATATTATGAAATATGATGTTTTAATGTGTTCTTTTTCATAAAAATTCATTAGAAAATTATGCGGGAACATCTTCTTCGATACTAATTTGTCTGGAGATTTTATTATCAATGCAGAGGAGTTGTTGTTTCCTTTGAATATTTTTTCCATACTCTGTTAAAAAAATGCAATCCTTTTACTAATTTTTTTAATTATATACTGTTCACATTATTTTTTAGTGCCCTTTCTTTTCGCGTTTTATATTTTTTTCCTTTCGTGGGGTTCCGATGTTCTTTCTAATTAAGTTAATGATAAATAAATCGATTTGAATGCCATTACCGAAACAATACGAAAAAATGGACAAAAAGAAATCAGAAAAAATGACAGCTTTTGATTATAAATAACACGTTTCTTCGTTTGACCAGTCATGCGTAGATTTTTTAATTAAAAGTTATTGTGGAATTTCTTCTTTAATCAGAGACCTTTTTTATCATGAAAATGGTACGGAAGGATCAGAAACAATGTAAATCTTCATTAATCAATAAGAAACAAACATTACGAAAAAAAATAGTTTTAATAAAATTAAAATTATGGAGATTATCCTTGAAAAAATATTCTTTAAGAAGAAATCCACGCCTTGTATAGGCCTTGAAAAAATATTCTTTAAGAAGAAATCCACGCCTTGTATAGGCCTTGAAAAAATATTCTTTAAGAAGAAATCCACGCCTTGTATAGGCCTTGAAAAAATATTCTTTAAGAAGAAATCCACGCCTTGTATAGGCCTTGAAAAAATATTCTTTAAGAAATCCACGCCTTGTATAGGCCTTGAAAAAATATTCTTTAAGAAGAAATCCACGCCTTGTATAGGCCTTGAAAAAATATTCTTTAAGAAGAAATCCACGCCTTGTATAGGCCTTGAAAAAATATTCTTTAAGAAATCCACGCCTTGTATAATATTCTTTAAGAAATCCACGCCTTGTATAGGAAAAAATATTCTTTAAGAAATCCACGCCTTGTAAAAAATATTCTTTAAGAAATCCACGCCTTGTATAGGCCTTGAAAAAATATTCTTTAAGAAATCCACGCCTTGTATAGGCCTTGAAAAAATATTCTTTAAGAAATCCACGCCTTGTATAGGCCTTGAAAAAATATTCTTTAAGAAATCCACGCCTTGTATAGGCCTTGAAAAAATATTCTTTAAGAAATCCACGCCTTGTATAGGCCTTGAAAAAATATTCTTTAAGAAATCCACGCCTTGTATAGGCCTTGAAAAAATATTCTTTAAGAAATCCACGCCTTGTATAGGCCTTGAAAAAATATTATTTAAGAAATCCACGCCTTGTATAGGCCTTGAAAAAATATTCTTTAAGAAATCCACGCCTTGTATAGGCCTTGAAAAAATATTCTTTAAGAAATCCACGCCTTGTATAGGCCTTAAAAAAAATATTCTTTAAGAAATCCACGCCTTGTATAGGCCTTGAAAAAATATTCTTTAAAAATCTACAACAATCCCTTTAAAAATATTTATTAAAAAACCTATGCCTGGCTTAAAACCCCCACTGCTATTATGCATGATATTTCTCCAAGCCATAGGCGTGGATTTTTTAAAGAATATTTTTAGAGCCCCTATCAAAGCCATAGGCGTGGATTTTTTAAAGAATATTTTTAGAGCCCCTATCAAAGCCATAGGCGTGGATTTTTTAAAGAATAGTTTTAGAGCCCCTATCAAAGCCATAGGCGTGGATTTTTTAAAGAATATTTTTAGAGCCCCTATCAAAGCCATAGGCGTGGATTTTTTAAAGAATATTTTTAGAGCCCCTATCAAAGCCATAGGCGTGGATTTTTTAAAGAATATTTTTAGAGCCCCTATCAAAGCCATAGGCGTGGATTTTTTAAAGAATATTTTTAGAGCCCCTATCAAAGCCATAGGCGTGGATTTTTTAAAGAATATTTTTAGAGCCCCTATCAAAGCCATAGGCGTGGATTTTTTTAAAGAATATTTTTTATCAAAGAGGCGTGGATTTTTTTTAAAGAATTTTTAGAGCCCCTATCAAAGCCATAGGCGTGGATTTTTTAAAGAATATTTTTAGAGCCCCTATCAAAGCCATAGGCGTGGATTTTTTAAAGAATATTTTTAGAGCCCCTATCAAAGCCATAGGCGTGGATTTTTTTAAAGAATATTTTTAGAGCCCCTATCAAAGTCATAGGCGTGGATTTTTTAAAGAATATTTTTAGAGCCCCTATCAAAGCCATAGGCGTGGATTTTTTAAAGAATATTTTTAGAGCCCCTATCAAAGCCATAGGCGTGGATTTTTTAAAGAATATTTTTAGAGCCCCTATCAAAGCCATAGGCGTGGATTTTTTAAAGAATATTTTTAGAGCCCCTATCAAAGCCATAGGCGTGGATTTTTTAAAGAATATTTTTAGAGCCCCTATCAAAGCCATAGGCGTGGATTTTTTAAAGAATATTTTTAGAGCCCCTATCAAAGCCATAGGCGTGGATTTTTTAAAGAATATTTTTAGAGCCCCTATCAAAGCCATAGGCGTGGATTTTTTAAAGAATATTTTTAGAGCCCCTATCAAAGCCATAGGCGTGGATTTTTTAAAGAATATTTTTAGAGCCCCTATCAAAGCCATAGGCGTGGATTTTTTAAAGAATATTTTTAGAGCCCCTATCAAAGCCATAGGCGTGGATTTTTTAAAGAATATTTTTAGAGCCCCTATCAAAGCCATAGGCGTGGATTTTTTAAAGAATATTTTTAGAGCCCCTATCAAAGCCATAGGCGTGGATTTTTTAAAGAATATTTTTAGAGCCCCTATCAAAGCCATAGGCGTGGATTTTTTTAAAGAATATTTTTTTTTTTTTAGAGCCCCTCGATTTTTCAAAACTTTATAGGCGTGGATTTTTTAATTACTTTGACAGAGCCCCTATTACAATTTTTAATATGGCAAAATTGCTGTTCATCTAACTTTTTTAAGTCCTCAGCCTCCCCACCACTCCAACTCCTACAAAGTGTATGAATAAAGAAGACATACAAGTAGAAGGAGTTGCACTCAAGTGTGGTGGCAGTGTAAAGTGGTTTGTGGTTCATTTGTTTGTCCTTAAGATTGCAGTATTTAATTTATGCCAAAAGTGTGGAGATGCATGCAACAACGAAGGGTCACATGCATCCGTACATATATTTGTGTAAATATGCATGAGCGTAAATATGTGTGATATGGTAATGACTTCGTCATATCCTTATGGTCCTTTGTGGAGTGTATTTTCTTCTTCATTTTATTACAGAAAGCAAGTATGTAATTTTGTGAAATATGTAGAACATTGGTTTTTGTTGTTGTTGCTATTGTTGTATTTTTCTTTATGTTGCGGTTGCAACCATATTGGCAATTGGCTGTTGCGTGAAATAAGGAAGTATTTAATTTTGTTGTTTGTTTTTTAAATAAATTATATTTAAATGCATTTTTTAAAATATATTTTTTTCAGGGACTAGTAAAGGCGTGGATTTTTAAAAAAATACTTCAAGGACGAGCAGAGGCGTGGATAATAGATAGAGGCGTGGGGATAATAGATACCAAGCAACGGCTTTGATTGGCTTTAACATGGCAATGCCCATGGGCGTGAGCAAATCCTCCTGTAGAGATGTAGATGGAAACCTAGTGACAGATACCGTGTTGACGATCTGGAAGGAGCATTTTGAAAAGCTTCTGGTATCAAATAGTGGCGGTAAAGACGATATCCCCGAACTAATAAGAGATGGCGGTATATATTTTACACAACCTTGACAAGATTAGGTTAGAGTAGCAATTAATCAGCTGATGAACAATAAAGCAGCAGGTACCGATGAAATACCAGCCGAAGTATTCAAGACCGGTGGCCTGAGGCTTGTCAGGAGCAGCACAAGCTGATTTGGCATCCTGTGACCCGTGCACAAAAAAAGGAGACAAGACCAACTATAGAGGAATAAGTCTTCTTTCCACCGCATATAAAATGCTATCCAGTTTTTTTTCACTCTGTGCCTAATCCTGGAGAAGACCCACGAAAAACACATCGACACATTCAACTTTTCGTCGACAGTAAAGCCGCATTCCGCAGGCCTATCCGTTCAAAAGGATAACTTTGAGTGGCACAAGGCCGGCAATTGCTGCTGGAAAAGATCATACAAGATGCAAATGTGAACAGCAATGGCACTCTGCATACCAAATATCATATGTAACTCTCCCATGCCGACGACATCGACATAATGGGTCGAACATTGCAAGCGGTAGTTAACAGCCATCTTTGAAAGAATTGAGAAGGAGTCTGACAAAGAGAGGCTGGCTGTAAATGGCGAAAAAACCAACTGTGGAACTTGAGAACTACAGCTTCGTGGTAGTCAAAAATTTTATATACCTCGGTACCGCCATAAACAAAACTAACTAACCCACAGATGCTACTATGGTCTAGGTAAGCAACTCAAAAGCAAAGTCACCTCTCACCAGACCAAACTCACACTTTACAAGACGCTGATATAACTCGTGCTGTTATATGAATCGGAAGCAGATGAGACAGCTCTTGGAGTTTTTGAAAAAAAAATCTACGGAAGATCTATGATCCGGTCTACGTCGACGATGAATATCGTCTTCGAACTATGAGCTATACCATATATTCGCGAACATTGACATAGTCAGATGGATCGAGCTGCAGCGATTAGAAGAGGCGTGGATTTGTTAAATAATATTTTTCAAGGCCTGTACAAGGCGTGGATTTCTTAAATATTTTTTCAAGGCCTGTACAAGGCGTGGATTTGTTAAATATTTTTTCAAGGCCTATACAAGGCGTGGATTTGTTAAAGAATATTTTTCAAGGCCTATACAAGGCGTGGATTTGTTAAAGAATATTTTTCAAGGCCTATACAAGGCGTGGATTTTTTAAAGAATATTTTTCAAGGCATATACAAGGCGTGGCTTTTCTAAAGGACTAAAAGGCGTGACTTTTTTAAAGGATATTTTTTCGAGGAATAAAAATGAGTAATTTTTTAAAGGACTAAAAAAGGAGTGATTTTTTAAAGGATATTTTTTTCAAGGACTAAAAAAGATGTGTGTTTTATAAAGGATATTTTCAAGGACTAAAATATAGTCGTGCATTTTTTAAATAAACTTTTTTCTAGAACTATTTTTGTAAGATTATTTTCCTAAAATTCTTTTATCCAATATTGAAATATTTAACTTAATTAAATTTTTAATTCAATAAATACACAGGCGCTAATTTTAATAAAATTAATTATTTTTCATCATATTAAATGTAAATATTATATGTATGTTATATTACATTTGTATTATTTTTTACATGAATATATTTCAACAATAAAAATTTTATTTTAATTATCATGATACACAGATGTTGATTGATTTAATTACATAGACTTAACAAATGTTATTCAATAAACGTTCAACAGATATTAATGGCATTAAATTAATTGATTACTATTTTATTGAAAATAGTTAATTTTATTTACATATTAATTGACAAAAAACAAAGCATTTATATATGGGCAATATTGCCAATTTTTTAATATTCCATTTTCAAAAAATCAGCTTTTTTGTTTTTGTGGCACATCAATGATTTTTGGTACACATATAGAGAAAAATGTTCTGACTCCAAAACCGGTCGCGGTCAAATTTTTGGTTGATGCGCGCAAAAGTTATCGAGGTTTTTATTTTGGGCATAAGAAAAAAATCTTAAAATTACGCCGTTTATTATATTGACCAAAAACGTTGATATATATCTTCCTCCGTAAAATAAGAATATGAATATATTATAATAATCGCGTAAAAGTTGCACATCTTCGCGAAATATGAGAAAAATGATAAAATTGTAGGAGATTAAGTCAATATTTTCATCATATTAATAACATAAACACACCTAAAAATTAATTTAAAAATATCTGCATAATCTAAACACCATGATGAATCAAATGATATCAAAATCACAGCCACAACAAAACAAGATATCGAGGAAAAATATTTGTTTTTGGTTCGAAAAAATAATGTCATCATATTTATTTTTTAATTGTAAACAAGAAATTTCAGAAAAAAATGTTGGGGTTATTCTGCTATTTTACCCGAATTTCGCCGAAAAATTGACATATATAATAATAATCACTTTTTGTGTATAAGTATACGCCTTGCGGATTATATCAAGACCCTTCCGATAAATCTTAGAATTCTATAAATAGGAATAAATCTTAAAATAAAATAATATTATGAAATATACATTTTAAATTGCGTGTAAATCGCGTAATTCTCAAAATCATTTGATGCGCATGCTTTTTCCAGGAAGTACTGAAGTTTATCTTCCAATCCATATATATTTTGCGAACTTTCATTTGACGGCTAAGATGTGCCACACGTTACATTGAAGTACCCAAAACATCGTAAAACGCGAATAATTTCCGAAACTCCATATGCCATTAACGCGCATCCGATTTCGGTGTGCACCCTAAAAAAATACATCGATCTATACCGATTTCAATGTGGTCCATTAAGAACCATGGATATGCCAGCAAAATCTATTTTTGAGATAAATTGCGTACATCTCTCTTTCGGCCGAAGTTTTTAAAGTTCTTTTTTCGAAAAATATCAAAATCCGTATGAGCTCATTTATTGATGCGGAAATGATACACAAAAAACGCAAATAAATCCGCGATATTTTCAAAAACATTTTTTGCCAAATTTCGTGTTTTTGGAAGGCCAGTTCCCGTCGTTCTAGTAGATGGATTTTCACGAAGAATATATCATCCGAAACGTAAAAAACCTTATTGATCGCGGGTACCCATATCATTCAGTTGACAGATCTAAAAATTTAGCCCGAAAAATAGGCTTTTAGAAATTTGATCGCACAAAATTCGCACCTTCGGATGAGTATTACTCTGAAGCTGTGCATACTACATACACAAAATACATATCAAATTACGCAGATTCGCGACTACAATAATCTTATAATCGATTTTTATAAATTCCTGTTTGCGTATTAAAGCTAGAAGTAAAATTAAAAAAACACTCAAAATCGAGCTTCAAAATGTCTGCATCATTTAAAGGTAGATGCAATGAAAATTTTGAAAAATGATACATAAGGGGCGAAGTCCCCATTTTGTTGGCTTCTAGTTTTATTTTGACACGAAGACCGTGCAATGAGTGGCTTAGTCACAAATCGATAGAGAACCAAACCCAAAACTATTCACTTTTTTCATATACTTAAGTAGTTCCCGAGTTATAAAGGTGTGAACCTCCGCTTCAGCTATGTTAAAAAATTGGCAACATTGCCCATATACATATAATCTTTAAAATTTCCCAATAGAGTATGTAAATAATAAAATTGTTCAATCTATCATTTGAGCAGCATACTCCCGAAAATAATATTTCGAAATGTTTTGGTTTAAAAATTAATCGTTGACAATATTTAATTTTTGGCATATGTAAAATTGCCGAAGCTGTAGACCATATGCCATTCAAATGGCAGACTATTAATGTAATAAATATTTGATAAGAATGAGATTTAAACGGAAAAAAAGTATTCTGATTTATTTGGCTCCGAACTACACCGGAGAAGCATATGGAACTTGACTACTTATAAAGAAGGGTAAACATGCCATTGTAATTATGAATTATTAATTGGCAACATATTATCGTTACATCAATAATAATATGTCAGACTAAAACCACCTACATAAATACATATATTCGGAATAAAAAACAACGACACAATCGCCATCATTAAAATCAGGATAGGTACATCCCGTATAAGCCTTGAATAAAAATTCAACTTTTATTGATTCTCAATATATACAATAGGGTGGATATTTGATAATTAATAAAAATAAAATATTAACAAAAATCAGAAAACCCAAGAAAGTGATTCGGATTTTAGAGGTGAAGCCAATTTTAAATCCATTTTTAAAGTGTATTTTTAGAGCCACTATAAGAGGAGTGGATTAAAAATAGGTATGAATTTAAACAATGTTATTTACGGACTAAGAAGACTGAATTTTTAAGACTGAATATTTTTTTAAGCACTAGACGAATTTGAAAAAAGTCATAGGTTTGGGTTTTTTAAAGAATATTTTATCAGAGCAACGGATTAAGGACCATTATAGGAATGGATTTTTTAAGCAATATTATTTACGAACTTTAAGAAGACTAAATTTCTAAAGAATATCTTCCCAGTACTATAAGAGGAGTGGATATTCTAGAAAATATTTTTCAAGAAGTGGATTTGACAAAGAATATTTTTCAAGGACTATATGAGGAGCGGAATTGCTAAGGAATTTATTTTCAAGGACTATAATGGACACTGATTCTTTTAAGAATATTAATTCAAGGACTATAAGAGGCGTGGATCTTTCAAGAATATTTTTCAAGGTCTATCAGAGGCGTGGGGTGGCCTAGGGGATGATAGATACCAAGCAACGGCTCTGCTTGGCTTTAACATGGCGAAGTCCAGGCTTATCTTGGTCCCTCTTTCATCTCAATTGTGGACACTGACCTCCCCGCGGTGCCACCTGGGGAGCTATGTTTCATCACCCGATGAAATAGTGAGCTAACATGTGCCGCGAGTTCACCCATAAGAACTATAAAAAAAATGGGTTGAGGCGTCGGGTTAGTTGCCTTCTCTCGGAAACCCCCTCCTACTATGAAAAAGCAAAGAAAAAGAAAACCAAAACCCCCTAATGTTGACGACCCCCGCAAACTTATAAAGGACCACGATCTGCGAATCTGCACTTGGAATGTGCGCACATTGTAAAGAACAGGCGCAGTGTTCCTTTGGCGGATGTACTCAAGAAGTACAAAGCCGATATTATTGCCCTACAGGAAATGCGATGGAAAGGGACTGGCGTAAGTAAATCAGATGATTATGCCCTGTATTAAAGCTGCCATGTAACGAGACATGAATTTGGCTGCGGATTTATGGTTAACAGGAGAATAAAATACCTCGTCTCCAGATTCACTACAGTAGATGAAAGAGTTGCTATAATCCGTATAAAAGCGAAGTTCTTTTACATCAGTCTCATTTGCGCCCATGCTCCGACCGAAGATAAAGATGAACAGACCTAAGACATATTTTACGAGCGCCTAGAAACAGCATGTGATCGTTGCCCTGGCCATGACATTAAAATTCTGCTAGGAGATTTTAATGAAAAAATCGGAAGGGAAATATCTTTGGCCCACCGCCGGAAAATTCAGCCTCTACGAAGAAACATCAGACAACGGCATGAGATTGATTGACTTCGCGGTAGCAAAAAAACATGGTAGTTAGCAGCACCAGATTCAAGTATCTTAATATACACAAGACCACCTGGATTTTTCCCGATCGAACAAAGAGAAGTCAAATCGATCATGTTGTGATAGACGGAAGGCATGCATATAGTGTTTTAGACGTACGATCCATCCGGTCGATTCCGACCATTACCTTGTGGCAGCCAAGTTACGCACCCGTCTTAATATAGCAGCAAAGGAGCGATCTAATGTAACACGGAAATTTGACGTCGAAAAGCTGCAAACGCAACAGATAGCAGAAGCCTACTCCCTTCAACTTACCCAACTGCTTGACGAAAACACGCCTCGTCCCGATAATAATATAGAAGCATAATGGCAGAGAATTTCCCACATCCTACAAACTGCAGCAAAAGCAACACTTGGGTACCAAAGACCACCATCAAGAAATTCGTGGTACGATCAGGAGTGTCGTAATGCTACTGATATGAAAAACAGCGTATAGGGCAATCCTGCGGCCGTAGGAACGCGTAATGCTATGGAGAAGTATCGGGAAAAAGGGAGAGGGGAGAAACGTATTTTCACAAAAAAGAAAAAAGGACAAGAAAAACGTGAGCGTGAGCAAATCGAGATGTACAGGACTCAGAATGAAGTCCGAAAGTTCTACCAACGGGTAAACGGGTAGAGATAAAGAAAACCTGATGACAGATACAGACAGCGTGCTTAGGATCTGGAAGGAGCATTTTGAAAAACTTCTGGTATCAAATAGTAGCAGGGAAGTGGATACCCCAGAACCAATAATAGATGACGGTATAGGGTGTATGCCAATCTATCGGCTGAAGAATAATAAAGCAGCAGATGCGGATGGGTTACAAGCCAAACTATTCAAGACTGGTGGTCAGATGCTGGTAAGGAACATGCACCAGCTGATTAGTACAATTTGGCTAGAAAAATGCATGCCCAATGATTGGAACCTCAGCATCCTGTGTCCCGTGCACAAAAAAGGAGACAAGACGATATGTTCAAAGGTGGTTGTTATCGCTCCCAATGTTCGACCTATTATGTCAATGTCATATGTGCCAACTATAGAGGGATAAGTCTCCTTCCATCGCATATATAGTACTATCCAGCGTACTGTGTGAACGACCAATGGTCAATAACATTATTGGACCATACCAATGTGGCTTCAGACCTGGCAAAACCACCATCGACCAGATTTTCACTCTGCACCAAATCCTGGAAAAAACCCACGAAAAACACATCGATACATTCCATCTATTCAGAAAGGACCTCTCGGAGCCCATTAATACCGAACGAGGATTCAGACAAGGTGACAGTTTATCGTGCGACTTTTTTAACATCCAGTTAGGAAAAATTATTACGATAATAATAATTTTTCCCAGCAAATGTAAACAGAAATGGCCCCTGTACACCAAACAGCACATGTTACTCGCTTGCGCCGATGACATCGATATAATGGGTCGAACTTTCCGAGCGGTAACAGCCACCTTTAAACAAATTGAGAAGCAGTCTGTCAATGTGGGTCTGGCAGTAAACGGCGAGAAGACCAAGCTGATGGTATCAACGCGCAAGACATCTACTAGACCCGGTCAAAGATTTTATACACCTTGGTACCACCATAAATAAATCTAATGACATCAGTTTTGAAATTCGGAGAACATCTCGGAACAAATCATAAGCCAGCTAAGTAATAAGTAAGAAGGGAGTGGATATCTTATGGAATATTTTTTCAAGGAGGAGTGGAGTGGTGGATTTTATTACGAGTATTTGTTCAAGGACTATAGAGGACGTGGATTATTAGAAAATATTTTCTCAATGACTAAAAGGAGGTGGATTTTTAAATATTTTTTTTTAAGGACTGGTTTTTTTAAAGAATATTTCTTCAGGGACTATAAAAGGAGAAAACTTTGTAAACCAACATTTTTTGCATGGACTACAAGAGAAGTGCTTTTTTAAGAATATTTGTCCAAGGACAAAAAAGAGGGGTGGATTTTTCAAAGAATATTATTTCAAGGACTATTAGAGTAGTGGAAACCTTGTTTCGTGGAAATCAACTCCAAAATTAAAAATTGATTTGAATAATTTACCTTCCTTCGAATTATCAATTCCTTAGATTTCAATTAATGTACGAACACCCTTATGTTAAGTGTCAAATGAAAATAAATTTGCACGCAATTACATGGAAAAAAATGTGTACAAAAACTACAATGAAGGAAAATAATAATAAAAACAAATAATTAAGTTTTACACAACAACACTATGAATAAGAAGAGAGTGCAACAAAATCAACAGTATTTGTAGGAATAAAAAATACACACAAGTATAAATAAATGTTGTATGTAATTTGTGTGTGTGTGCCAGCCAATTATGGAGAAATTACGGGAATTTCTGTGAAGTCCTTTTGTAGGATGAGCGCTGGCGAAAAGGATAAACGACACTGCAGACATGACGATGTACATTCCGCGGAAATTTCAAATGTTTTTATTTTTGTACAGTGGAGTTAAATAAAAGAGCAGCACTCACCAGAAAAGTATTAATTTTCACTTACCAATAATTAATGGTTGATGATGGAAATAAATTAGAACATCACTTACCTAGAAAGAAAAAAAAATAATCGAAATCTAAATATAAATATAAAAAAAATAAAAAATGAACGTTAGAACATCTCAGTAGAATGTATATAATAACAGGGTTAAATCCATATCCTTCCATTATCCTGGTCATTAAATAACTATCATAAAAAATCCACGCAAATTTAACGGTCGCTGTAAAAATGTCCCTAAAAAATCGCTGTGAAAATATCCTTAACGATTTTTTGACGACCGGTCTGATGGTCATAAAAAATATGCTTATAAAGCTCGATGACTACTGACCGAATGGTCGATGGCAAATCTCATCTGACGTTAGTGAACTTGACAAATTATTTTACCGTTACTGTATTTTTCCGCACAGTTATATATCGAATGTTGATGTCGCTTAGCCACGGATTTGCACTTTGTTCAACAATTCAACGGCAATGTTTAATGCATTTCAGGGCAAATACCACGTAATATAATATAATTACCTTCTGACAATTGATTTATAGACATCTTAAAATAAAATAAATACAAATACAGGCAAGCAAAACATTGGATTCGCATTCGAAAGGAATCGAAACGAATGTAAGAGAAATGTCTATGTATGTGCGTGGTGGATTGGAAACGACAACAACAATGTATGTTTGTTAAATAAACACAGGGATGGAAATCGATACATAAGGTTGTAACGGAAAATCCTCAAAAAATTATTTTAAACCAGTAAGGAAAGTAGTAAAGTCGGACTGGACCGACTATATGATACCCTTCACCACTTTGGGGATGTTGTACATATCTTCACAGATGTCGTCTTTTCGAAGGAACATTGACATGGAATTGAACGAACCTAAAAAAAGGGATCTTTGTCTATAAGTGATCCGACTAACATCAATCCTTACATATGCCATTCTGCAATCTATGGGCCTTAAGTACACCATTTACTTAAAATCGGACGGACATGCATAAATCGGCTCAGAAAGTGATTCTATGCATATTCTCAAAAGGAAACATTTGTCTAACTCGTTTCCTTTTGCCTGTTAAAAACATATTTACAAAGACATAATAATCTGTACCACAGTCTGGTGAAGGGTATAAAAATTCACGCCTATTATAGTCATTGAATAAAAACATTTTTTAAAAAATCAGTCCTTGATAAAATATACTTTACAAATCCAAGCTTATTGTAGTCCCTGAAAAACATTATTTACAAATCCAAGCCTATTGTAGTCCCTGAAAAATATTCTTTAAAAAATCCACTCCTCGTACAAGCCTTGAAAAAATAATCTTTTTAAAATCCACGCCTCGTACAAGCCTTGAAAAAATAATCTTTTTAAAATCCACGCCTCGTACAAGCCTTGAAAAAAATATTCTTTAAAAAAGCCACGCCTCGTACAAGCCTAAAAAAATAATCTTTTTAAAATCCACGTCTCGTACAAGCCTTGAAAAAGTAATATTTTTAAAAAACCCACATCTCGTACAAGCCTTGAAAAAATATTCTTTAAAAAATCCACTCCTCGTACAAGCCTTGAAAAAATATTCTTTAAAAAATCCACGCCTCGTACAAGCCTTAAAAAATAATCTTTTTACAATCCACGCCTCGTACAAGCCTTAAAAAATATTCTTTAAATAATCCACGCCTCGTTCAAGTCCTGAAAAAATATTCTTTAAATAATCCACGCCTCGTTCAAGCCTTAAAAAATATTCTTTAAATAATCCACGCCTCGTTCAAGTCTTGAAAAAATATTCTTTAAAAAATCCACGCCTTGTATAGGCCTTGAAAAAATATTATTTAATAAATCCACGCCTTTTATTGTCCTTGAAACAATATTCTTTGAAAATCCACGCCTTTTGTAGTCCTAGAAAAAATATTCTTAAAAAATCCACGTCTTTTGTAGTCCTTGAAAAATACTCTTTTAAAAATCCACACCGGTTCTAGTCCTTGAAGAATATTCTTTAAAAAATCCACACCTACCGCAATATACGATTTGATCTAATATACCTGGAATACAGCCTAATATAAATACGTTAGCTGGTACATTTAAGGATAACATCTGAATATCCCAATACCGGTACCTTAAGTACACCAAACACACATCTAAAGATACTCTCGCTAAAACTGCGAACTTTCTACACACGCACACACACAAAAAAGCCAGAGACACGTTCGTCAATGTATTTGTTTGCACCTTAATGGATATTTATTTTGAGTCACCCGAGAGGAACGTGAGTCATAAAAATAAAGACATAATAGATTTTCACGAAGTGTGTGTGTGTGCGATTGTTATAGTAGGGAGGTTCCACTCCCGATGACAGCTATGCTCCCTTCCTTTCTTTTGTGTGTCTAATCTTCGAATATTAGAGAGAATGTTGTGTTGTGTCATCGATGTTTCCTTGTTTTTATTTTTCCATCGATGTTGTTGTTATTGCAGTTGATATTTAACCTTATGTGCCATTGAGTGTGTTTGTGTGCAGGAAGGAATCTAAATCCAATCTAAAAGACATTTTTTAATGTCTCTACAATTGTGTCTGTGTGTGTTCGTTTTTTGCCTGTCATTGTTGCTGGAGTCGAGTATTCCTTTGTTTCAGTTGTTTTCTTTTTTTTCAGTTTTGTTGTCATTTGTGCTGCCTGATCTCTGTCTTGCCATAGCAAATTCATATAAATTTATTGGATTTTAAAAATTGTTTTTTCCTGTTATTCAGCCTGTAGAATATACACACACATGCATACAAATACAGAGAGTTTAACACCCACGGACAAATTTACACATATACTAATAGGGGGAACTGTATGTAGCCATTTGAATTTCAAATAGTTCTAAGGCCATATATAGATGGGTATTTGGTAGCAGAGAACTGTATCGTTTTGATATGGGGCGATGGCACACACACACACGCATATCCACTCATACATATACGCAACAACAATGTTAGTATTCTAAGCTCGCATTGGATATTGAGAGAGATTGAGAAAAAAAAATTCTAAATCAAAATCATCATCAATTCATTTATTTTGTTGTTGATTTTATACTGTGGTGGTTTTTGCTGAATGAATGGAGATGGAGGAGATTGTGGCACTGGAGGTATGTTACAGAAGTATATACAGACTTACACATTGTCAGAAGTATTTTCATGGAATGTTTGCGAACATTTTTATAGTGAACTCCATAGTTAGCCGGAGTGGCATTTAAAAAACAGCAGTAGTCTGTAACCCAAACAGGAAGCATCATTTTTTGCCACATTAACAATTATAATCCACTTCTTTATTGTGGAACTACAATTTCCTTTTTAAATGCCCCCACAAGAGTTTTTTTTTTAAATCCCGCAGTGAAGAGGATAACTGTATACTTACATTCGGAAATGGTTACAAATCGTTTTGTGGTCAACTAAATTGTGACCACAAAGTCGAAGATAGAGATGGGATTATTTAATAATAAATTTGAATAGAATATCTTGGTGGCATCAGATTTGAGGCTTATGGAACTTGAGAAGGGGTTAGAATATAATAAAATCTTAAAAAATGGCTAATATAATGGCTCGACTCAATATTGAACTATATAGATTATTTCAGATAAACAAAAAAATATATTTGAAAAGTAGCCTGAAGTACAGGATGAAATGAAAAAAGTGCAACCAACTTTAAACTGCTGTCATTTCTAAGCCACTCGTCCGACAGCTGTTAAAATTATTCCAGTGACAGCTCATTATATTGTTTATAGGCGTACAAAAGCATTTTGGGTGAGAATTTTCCAAAAACAATTTTGAGTTCTTATATTTGGCTCGAAAACCACAAGTGGCTATCTTTGGAGCACTCCAGCATTTAAATATGAATGAATCTTTTGTGTCTCGTACCACCGCTCTTACCGTAATACTGGTAGCGTAGCCGAACATCAAGGAAGTGGCCGAAAATGGCTCGTGAGCTGAACATATAGCAATATTCCATTCGGCAAATATTGAAAAATGCGCTCGGGTGAAGCCATTGATATTCCAATAAGTACAAAATAGACTCAAAAGAGCTAAAAAGTCGCTTCGCTTGGCCGAAAGTGGTGAACTGCCGAATTTGGTTTTCTCCGATCGTGTTTACTCTCCAAAGAGGTCTGCTGAAAATGTGCACCTTCGATTGGCCATCAGAACTCAAGCGCCGGCCATGGGGATGGTGTGGGCTACCATAACAGCCTATGGTCGCTCGCCGCTCCTATTAATCTACCATGGCATCAAAATAAATGCCGAATATTATCGCGAAAATATTCTGGAGGACAAGCAAACATTTTGGACGCAGACTTTTGACATTCCAACAGGACTCAGCACTCAGCCACCCAAGAATTTCCAGCGCACAATTGTCACCAAAATCTCAGGATACTAATCCTTTGGACTATTGTGTCTGGAGTATTTTCAGCATAAGTAAAAACTTCGCAAAATTGTCTCGAACCTATAATTACCGGCATTCGTCAATGTGTAAAGCATTTTATATTTCTACGCCATAGTATAGAAAGTGTATATTCTTAACCGACATTGAATTTTTATGGGTAAATTTTATCCATTTGTTAAAATCACGATAACTTCTGAACAATTTGTAGAATTTTACATTGACGAATCCTCTGTTTGAGGACAGGCCAACTTAAACGTAACGTTAATTGGCCCAGTTTATAAAAAATTATATCCCTAATTTAAATTGTGGCAAATTGTAGTATAGGTCACCTTATCCCTGAAACTTGGATGTAGGATCACTGTGTGGGGTGTTGGTTAGGGTTAAGTAGGAAGTTTTGGAAATTGGAACTACTATGTACTAAATTTGGTACAATTTGAATTATGGGTGAATCGATAGAGTTAGAATCCTGAAACTTAGATTTAGGAGCATTGTCGGGGTGTAGGTTTGGGTTAACTAGCAAGTTTTCGAAATTCGTACTAATGTGTACTAAATTTTGTACAATTAAATTGTGAGTGAATCAATAGAGTTGAAATCCTGAAATTTGAATTTGGAATCTTGTAGGGGTGTAGGATCAGGGTATGCAGGAAGCTTTGTTGGTTGGTTCAGGAGGGTACTCGTGGAAATAATGTGTGCTAAATGGAACTAAATTTAAATCAATAAATCAAATTTAGTACTAAATGGTACTCAAATTTAATTTATGGTCGATATTAATGTGTGAATAAAATACTATGTTAATACATGTAGCCCCAACATAATACAGCATACTTTTTTTTTGGAATATGATCAGTTTTTTACATTCTCGATATACCGTTGATTGATGCCGACACAAGATTTTCAATTGAAATTTTAAACGGACATTCTTAAATTAGTGTAGTTTCGAATTAAAAAAAATCAATTCATTCATCAATTAAAAAAAATCAATAAAATATATTTGCGAGAGTACATGTAAAGATCTGTCGCAGTATGATCATGTTCTATCCTTCACTAAGTATTTTTGAGATGTTTCTATTTGTTATTCTCATTGTGTGTGAAGTATAAATTAACTAAAAATTATCAACAACGGTCCCCGTTATTTTTTAGCTTTCATATAACAACCTCACTATTCCGTATTGTAAGGGTTTCAGTCATTTTTTCAACCTTCACGCATGATTTTCCTTATGGTCAAGGTCATAGCCCAACCTGATTATCTGTAATTGGTATTTCATTTCCTCCTGGGAGTCCCGTTTGACGTTAGGTATTTAGAATATATACTCCATGGCGGAGGGCACAACAAGATCGGTTCGGCTGAACTTAACGAAGTATTTACTTCGTAATTTTGTAGCAGATATCTTTGCCATATATAACTGTATTCTGCGAGAGAGTCTTTAACTTTTTCAGATCAAGTGGATTTAAAAGGGCAACCCCTTGTCGATTTACAAAAACTTACAATTTTCTTCATTAAAATTTTTATATGAAAATTTCCGAAAATTTTGAAGGTATAGCCGATGGCTCTAGTCTCTCAAAAGGTTAAAGGCGTTTTTCTAGAAACAGTGTTTACGACTGGCGGGCACGATTATTGAGAAGATAATCCAATTGGTATCAATCCGTTTCAATCAGAGAATATCATTTTTTCTTTTTCCTGACGATTTTTAATATCAATGACAAAAATATATACATTTTTTAGGTTCTTCCATGGCTTTATTTTTCATTGCAAACGCCGATCATTAAGCTCGACTCGAAAGAGAAAACCTGACTTAACAAGTGAGCGGAGCAGTATAGTCGGACGGGGCCGACCACACGATACCCTACACAACTATCATTCTGCAGATTTTTATTCCGAGCCTGGGTAATATTTCGTGATAGTTGCACCCTCTTGCCCGATTAGAGGTCAATAGCAATATGCACTGACATATTTTCCGAATATTACTAATGTTCAGTACAACCCTTATAATTACTTATCCAGATTACCTCCACCGTGGGTTGTGTTGTGATGTTAGGCTTATAATTGTAGAATTAAAAATTATAGGCGTTATCCTTGACCATAACTGGAACCTCATCGAACATTTCAAAGCGAACAGCGTTATATTCCCGACCTCTAGCGTGGTAATGGTTTATTAAATAATATCTGAATACATAAGCATCTGTAAATATTTACGTGTTATTCCCACATCCGAGTACATACGACAATATAATTGGTATCAATTTAACCAACTTCTCGGCTCTATGTCCTTCAGGAGTAAATATATACGCTATAGAATCAAAACAGACATCCTTATTCTTTGGCCCAATCTCTTTCTCCATGTAAAAATTCGAGATGTTTGGGCATAATTGCGGCCTCTGGAGCGACCAGAAAAACCGACAAAAATTAAGTATTTGGTCCATTTCATCCTCTAAATATTAACCGATCTTTACCAAAAACAATGGGGGTCTTCACTGAGCCGAAACCTTCCTACATGCAAAATTTCGTGAAGATTGGTCCATACCTGTGGCCTGTATCGTGTTTACAAATTATAATGGACAGACGGACGGACGGATACACATGTCTACATCGACTCAGCTAGTCGATATATGACGATCGGTATACTTAAAGATGGTTCTAGGACCAATATTTTGCGGCGTTACAAAATTTTGGGGCTGCACAAAGCTATAATACCCTGACAACATAGTTGTGTAGGGTATACCAATCATTCAAATTATCATCGCCCTAATAAATAAAAAATGTTGTCGGTATTTTAAAGTTTTATTCAATTTTGAATCATTGTTAAACATTAACAATATAAATATCTATTTTTATACGTCCTATATAACGAACCGCTCTTCGAAGTAAATGCGCTATGTTCTTCTTGTTGTTATGTTCGAATGATATCGAAACTAACGTATTGTTCGTATGTTCGGCTTGATCTGACCATACAACCAAATCCTTTTGGTTTAATATATTTTTTAATAAATTTTGGAAAAACGAACTCATGTTGGGGATTCAATGGAGACAAATATTACGTTGATGTTCTCTTATACTTTTTTTAAATAAATGTTACAGACTTCGAAATTTGGTAGTAAATTTTTATAATTTACAAAGGTTGTTCGTTCGTGTACCTTACTCAAATAAAAAATGATGATAAGTGTAAGGGCGCGTTGCAGATTGTCTCATAAAATCTTAAAAAAAAAATCGACGCCTTAGTCAGATTGCAGATTGTCTCATAAAATCTTAAAAAAAAATCGACGCCTTAGTCAGATTGCAGATTGTCTCATAAAATCTTAAAAAAAATCTACGCCTTAGGACCTTGCAGATTGTCTCATAAAATCTTTTAAAAAAAATTTACGCCTTAGGGCCTTGCAGATTGTCTCATAAAATCTTTTAAAAAAAATCTACGCCTTAGGGCCTTGCAGATTTTCTCAAAAAATCGTTAAAAAAATCTACGCCTTAGGGCCTTGCAGATTTTCTCAAAAAATCGTTAAAAAAAATCTACGCCTTAGGGCCTTGCAGATTGTCTCATAAAATCTTTAAAAAAAATTTACGCCTTAGGGCCTTGCAGATTGCCTCATAAAATATTTAAAAAAATCAACGCCCTAGTGCCTTGCAGATTGTCTCATAAAATCTTAAAAAAATACGCCTTAGTCAGATTGTCTCATAAAATCTTACAAAAATCTTCACCAGATTCTCTCATAAAATATTTAAAAAAATCTATGCCTTTAGGCCTTGCATCTACGCCTTTGGGCCTTGCAGATTGTTTCATATTTTTTTTAAGATTTTATCGTTTTTCTTGGACTACATCCGTTTCAGCCGTTTCATTTACGTCCTATATAACGAACCGCTCTTCGAAGTAAATGCGCTATGTTCTTCTTCTTGTTTAGCTCGAATGATCTCGAAACTAACGTTCTGTTCGGCTTGGTCTGACCTTACAACCAAATCCTTTTGGTTTAATACATTTTTTAATAAATTTTGGAAAAACGAACTCATATTGAAGATTCAATGGAGACAAATATTGCGTTGATGTTCTCTTATATATATTTTTTTTAATAAATGTTACAGACTCCGAAATTCGGTAGTACATTTTTATAATTTGCAAAGGTTGTTCGTTCGTGTACCTTACTCCAATAAAAAATGATGATAAGTGTAAGCGCGCGTTGCAGATTTTATCGTTTTTCTTGGACTACATCCGTTTCAGCCAAATTTTTTTAAGAGAGATTTTATGAGAAAATCTGCTATGCTCAAAGGCGTGGTGCAAGGTCTAAAGGCATAGATTTTGTTAAAGATTTTATGAGACAATCTGCAAGGCCCTAAGACGCAGATTTTAAAAAAAAAAAAACAAATCTCCGATTATCTTATATAATTAAAGTTATTTAAAAACAAGTACAAACATCGTACCGGACGGAACTGTTTTTTGTTATATATCTGTCACCGGCTGACACGTTTTACTTGTTTTTAAATTCGCTTAGCTTCGTTTTCCCTATTTCTTAATAAAATACTTATCTCTGAAAACCTTTCCACTCCAATATTAACCCTTTGTGACCCAATGTTGCCCACAGGCAACATAATGTTTTAAAGTTAATATTTAATATACTGCTAGTAGATATATATTCTTTGGATTGCATACGTCAAGGCCTGATTATGGACGACACATATCACAAGAAAAATCTAAAAGATTCAAATTTTTGGTAAAGTTATGAGATTTTTAATATGGAGAAGAGGGCAAAAATATATATACAGTACTAATTTGTGTATACAGTCCAAATTATTTAAATCGCTTCGTATTTGAAATATACGAACTCTGCCGTCAGAATTATTTTTGATTCTTGTAAAACAGAATATAGAGAATAATTTAAAATGATTTTTTCATCGATTTTGCATTTGGTTTTCTTGATATTGGGCTTTTATTTTTCAGAAAAAATGTACTGTATCTCCCGAATGCAAGGATGTAGCGATTTCAAAATTTGTCCATATCCTATCTAGGATAGTTGCATTAAATCTGTAAACATAAAATTGTTCTTTGATTACGGAAAAAAATTCGGGGCTCAAAGGGGTAAACCTCACCCTTAAAATCTAGAAAATTTACAAAAAATATCTAACCCTTTTTTTAGTCTAAATATTTAATGAGCGCCTCTAATTTAAATTAATTCAAAGGCATAAGTCCCATATTAAACATTATCATTCTATTTTCTTTTAGAAGATTTTTTCAAATTTATGGTCATTATCTGTACGAAGAAAAAGTTGCCCAAGCTATTCATTTGGAGGTCAAATATTCAAAATAGAAAAAAATACAGTACATATGTCAATGTCAAAAAATAAAATAAACAACTAGAAAAAGTAATGAAACTTTTAGCACAAGAATAAAAAAGACTTGGCAACGATGAATAACGTGAAGGTCATAAAAATTAACTGTTATAAAGAGAAAGAAATAAAATTAATAAATTATGTCGAAGCAGATATCATTGTCTACATTAACTGGGTTATAATAGCTCTTTTTTGACCTATACAAATTTTCAGTAATATGGGAAACTTAGGAAGCTTCAGAAAACATTATTTCCAACACATTTTGTAAATGAATGTTCCATAGAAAAATTATTAAAATCGAAACGACTATGGTGAAATTTCCATGAAAATATAAATCCGGAATTGCATTCAAGGTTTTATAAAAAAAAACATTGGCCTAAAATAATATCAACAACACTAATGTGGTATTTACCTAAAAATAAACAACATCTTTAAAGCAGACCTACTAAAGAGTTTTTAATGACAATTATCATGGCAATCATTCCTGTTACCAAAAATGTTACGTGTAGGTATCCATGATTTAACCATTTATTTACTTAACAAATTAGAAAATAACTTTATTTTCTGTTGCTGATAATGAAACTAGGAAAAACCTTGGTTGCTAACAAAAATAACCCACAACTGAAATGATAAGAAACAATCAAACATTCGTACACATACAGCAGCCACAACCAAACGACAAAGTCAACCTCAAAACTCCTAGCTGTCAAGTCAAATGTCCTGCTGAATTTGAAAAATTAGCCCACACTCCTACCCCGACCACTAGCAGCCTCCGTCAACAATAAAACTAAAACACAACAAAAGTGAAGTTAAGTTAAGCGTGAAAGACTATAAATCAAAGTGTTGCTAAATTAACAACTAAAACAAACAACGTACATATAGACACACGCACAGACACACACATGAATAAGACCTTGTCATTATATATGAAAAAAGACAGTGGTTTCGGGAAAAAGATGTGATAAAAAAATAAATTTATTGGAAATTCTAGTAATTATATCCTACACAACTATGTTGTTAGGGTATTATAGCTTTGTGCAGGCCCAAGAGTTTGTAACGCCGCGAAATATTGGTCCTACGCCCACCTTTAGGTATACCGATCGTCATATCTCGATCTAGACATGTGTGTCCGCCCGTCTGTCCATTATATTTTGTAAACACGATACAGGCCACAGTTATGAACCAAAATTTGCATGTAGGACGGGTTCGGCCTAATGAAGACCCTTATTGGTTTTGGTAAAGATCGGATAATATTTAGGGGATGAAATGGACAAAATACTTAATTTTTGTCCATTTTTCTGGTCGCTCTAAGTCCCCAGTTATGGCCTAAACATCTCGATTTTTACATGGAGAAGGGGATTGGGCCAAAGAATAAGCATACCTGTTTTGATAAAGATCGCTCAATATTTAGCGGGTCAAATGGACCCTGATTTTTGTGTGAAAAATGACAAAATTTGTATTATATGGCGTATATATTTACTCCTGAAGGACATAGAGCCGAGTAGTTGATAGTATATCCAAGAGGAGTGGTCGTAATGTTACAGATATGAAAAACGCTGCGTATAGGGCAACCCTGCGGACAGTAGCAACACGTAATGGTATGGAGAACTGTAGAATAATGGTATGGAGAACTGTAGAATAACAATCAATCTGCTGAACAATAATAAAGCAGCAGGTGCCAATGGGTTATAAGCCGAATTATTCAAGACTGGTGGTCAGATGCTGGTAAGGAGCATGCAGCAGCTAATTTGTACAATTTGGCTAGAAAAATGCATTCCCAATTCAAGGGACTCAGCATCCTGTGTCCCTTGCACAAAAAAGACAAGACGATATGTGCCAACTAAAGAGGAATAAGTCTCCTTGCCATCGCATATAAAGTGCTATCCAGTGTGCTGTGTGAACGATTGAAGCCAATGGTCAATGACATTATTGCGGCTTCAGACCTGGCAAATCCACCATTGACCAGATTTTCACTCGGCGCCAAATCCTGGAAAAAAACCCACGAAAATACATCGACACATTCCACCTATTCGTCGACAATAAACCCGCATTCGACAGCCCTATCCGTTCAGAGGTGTACAAAGTCATGATTGATTTGGCATTCTGGCAAAATTAATTCGGCTAAGCAGGATAACTTTAACAGGCACCAGATCAGAAGTTAAAGTCGGAAAGGACCTCTCGGAGCCCTTTAATACCGAACGAGGATTCCGATAAGATGATAGTTTGTCGTGTGACCTTTTTAATATTCTGCTGGAAAAGGTCATACGAGAGGCAAAAGTGAACAGAAATGACACTATGTACACCAAACAACACATGTTACTCGCCTAAGCCGATGACATCGTATTAATGGGTGGAACATTGAGAGCCGTAACAGTCACCTTTGAACAAATTGAGAAGGAGTCTGCAAAAGGGGGTGTGGCAGTAAACGGCGAGAAGACCAACCTGATGGTATCAACACGCAAGACGTCCAGTAGACTCGGACCAACTGTGGAACTTGAAAACTACAGCTTCGAGGTAGTAAACGATGAAATCCGAAGGAGAAGGTGTTGGCCAACAGATGCTACTATGGTCTGAGCAACTCAAAAACAAGGCCACCTCTTGCCAGACTAAACTCACACTCAACAAAACGCTTATTTTACATGGGTACTTGCGCAAGCAGATGAGTCAGCTCTTGGATTGTTAGAGAAAAAAATCTTCGGAAGATCTATGGGCCATCTGCGTCAACGGTGAATATCGTCGTCGAATGAACCATGAGCTATGGCATCTATACTCGGACATCGACATAGTCAGACGGATCGAGCTGCAGCGGCTACGTTGGTTAGGTCATGTTATGGGAATGGATGAGGATTCCGCCACTCAAAAGGCATATAGAAACGAGCCAAGTGATGGTTCACGCAGAAGGGGTAGGCCATGACTCCGATGGAAAGGCCAAGTCGAAGACAACATCCCGGAACATGGTATTTCAAATTGAATGATATGCGTATCATTCTTAATCTTTTTTAAGCTCGACACATGGAACAACCTTCGGTTACAAGCCAGCTAAGTAAGTAAAGTAAGTACATAATGGACAATCGATGACCATTTCTAGAAAAGGAAAATGCTCCATCTGCGACCAAAAAAACACATTTTTTCAACATCATCCACAGTGACTAAACATCATATTTATGTCTCCATTATGGGGGGGCAGCAGACAAAAACATATGTTGTCGTTAACTGAACTAAATCACTTTTAAGTTGTTGTAGTTGTCGTTGTTGTTGCTGCTACTGTAAGCCACTAGCAAAAAAGGAAAATTTTCTTTAAGATAATGACTGGGTATTAGAATTTCATGACATCATAAGTAAAGGGACTAACATTAACATCAAGTTCAAAATTCGCAGTTTATTTTATGAATGTCGAGGATGAGTTTCTTTTTGAAAATGTTTTCCCCCCACCCAGCATCACCAGTTGTGATATGCTCTTCTAAGAATTATGGCAGTTATTGGTGCGAGAGCATGGCCATGGACATGTGAACTGTCGTTGCTGGTTGATTCGTTTGGTTGGTTAGCGGGATGGTTGGTTGTTTGGAAGTAATGACAGTAGTTTATATAACAGTCAGTCAGCCAGCCAAACATGTTCGTTCGTTGTGGTGATAAACTCAGTGTCGCATACATACGTTCATACGAGTAATATACAAGTTTAATTTAGACACCCGCTTTTTAATTTACTACAAAAACACATGACATTAACTTATTTATGGCAACATTGAATATTTATGAAGTTTTTAAACTTGTGTGTCGACTGAATACAGAGAGAAAAATGAAATGTGGGAAAGACATGAAATTAATATTGTCATTTATTTTTGTCTGGGATATTAATATTTGAAGATTGTGCAACGATAGTCTTAGACTTTGTATTATGTATATTCATTCAAAGGATTTTGGCAACATTTGACGGAGTAAATAATTTCGACATGACAATAATGGTCTTAGAAAATCGATGCATTATTACAGGGGCTATATATGATATAAGTAGTATGCTTCAGAATTTAGGAAAATTTAGATTTTTATATGGACTATACATAACATGAGCGAACAGTTTGTAACATCTCGAGATATTTATCATAAGAGGCCAGTTTATTCAAAAACTTTTGATCTGAGATTTTGGGTTGACCTTTCTGAGTGGTTAGGAAAAGCCGCAACAATTTGAGATATTCTAAGGATTTTTAGAACATTTTCAAACGAAATGGCCTTTGTTTAATATGATTAACATTTATTACAATAACTGTATAGGTTCTAACTGTATAGGTTTTAATTGTATAGGTTCCTACTTGAAATCTTCCAAAGACGGATATCTTTTTAAATACGTTCTAAATGAATAGGCCTGCAAAACACCTACAAGACCTGTTAATGGTAATAAAAAGGCGATGATGAGATCTGTGGACGGAATTGTATCTGAACGACCTATACAAACAGGTCTTCTTGAAGTTTGATGTGGACATGAGAGTTTCTTCTACAGATAAACACATTAAAAAATAAAAAGAACATTAAAGATAAGACGTATGTAAGTCTCATATGGGCAAAACACCTACAGGGCAGGTTAACTCCCGATCCCATAAAAATCATAGGTCTAGTATAATTCGATAAACTTTACAAATTTAAATCGAATCCATTTCATAGACAGGTGTATTACAATTATAATAAGAGGATATACCGATATATTATAATTCCTAAGTTCCAAACGATTGAAAATCATTTAAAACCAGTAATGAAAGGCCAAAAGCCGTATGGGGCCTCGTTATATAATACCTATAAATTTTATTACAAAAGTCCACTTGGCCAAAGAAACCTGGTATGTATTTTTATAGAAGACCAGAAGATCTCATCGAAGATCAGGAAGCTTTCTTATTAAAGGCTTGTAGTTGCCCTCGGAGAAGACCAGAAAGCTTCTTTTAGAGAACCAATAATTTTTCTCTAGAATACCATTGCAGGCCAGTAGGTCTCCTTATAGAAGACCACTATACCTCCCAATAGTTTTTCTCTAAAGTCAAGTAAAAAAGTGTCAGTCGGTGTGCCCTCACTCTATGGTTTGCGGAGGGGGTCTTCGGAGTTATACACATATTTTATTATTCGTTTTATATAAGGTATGTTTAGTAAAAGATGTTTCAGATTTTATGTTGATCAAATATATAGGCAAAATTTGGTTTAAATCGGCCATTCCATTCGCCTAATATTCGATTTATAACTATTGCAAATGTTGACCATTTGTGTGGGAGGTACCAGATGGAGTCGACGTATGGGTCACATCTTCGGACTTGATCTAGGCTTGGTAAAGATAATAGGTTGTGCAAAGTTTTGTTCAAATTGGACATTCCATTCGCCTGATATTGGATTCATAAATATGAAAAAATTAGACCATTTTTGTAGGAGGTACAGAAGCTGATGATTTATTTAAAAATCCACGCCTCCATGATTTTTATTAAAAATCCACACATCCATAGCTGATGATTTCTGTACAATATCCATATGTACAATATTCTGTAGATTGATCAGAAATAACATCTTTGGAGCACCATTAAAATGGAATTGGACGAAATTAAATTTAGACATTTGTGCTAATTTAAGACATATACACACACCATTCTGATATCTATGAAAAATTTAATGTCAATTGGACCGACTTGGGTTCTTTAGTGTACCATTCCGGCATAATTATGTATGTGAGCTTAACGTAGATTTTGTAGATTTTAGCTGTGGCATCCACTATTTTGTATGTTGCAGCACAATGCGCGGTCCAAAATTTATCTCGATCGGAGAAACGCTTATTATTTGGTGCAAAATTTGCATGAACTCAGACGAAAATATAGAGCGGTTATACCTACTTCCAAATATATTTACAAAATCCAATACACGTTATTCTATGTTCAATTTTATACGTTGTACACAAATTCGTCCCAATCGAATGATGGTGAAATCGGATGAAAATATATTGAAGCTATATCAAACATGAACCGATTTCAATCAAATAAGATCTATAGTATTTTATGTTAGGTGAACAAACATAGGTTCATCTTTGCATCGGGAGCCAAATTTAAATCTCAAACGATTTCATCTAACCTTAACACAAACCATTCTAAAGCCGCCCGCAAATTTTATGTATATGGAACAAAAACGTAGGCTCTTCGGTACACCATTTACATAAAATCGGACAAAAATATAAACAGGATATATTTAAATCTGAACCGATTTTTACAAAAATTAATACACATCACTAAACTATATATGGGAGCTTTATCTAAATCTGAACCAATTTCAACAAAACTTCACAGACGTCAACCTGTAGTAAGTTCAGTACGCTGTTCAAAATTTGGGAAAATATACTAGTTGGGGAAGAAGAATCCATTACTTTTTTGGCAGATGGATGTACTTATAGATTTCTCGTCAAGTATCGATCAAAAAATTCAGATTTATGCTCGTTGGAAGGCTGACATTTCGCAGTAAAAAATTAGTTTGTTATTTTTTGTTTGTTGCCTTCAGTTGTAAGTTACAGGGTGTTAAAAATGGAAGTGAACAAAGAGAAAATTCGGTACATTTTACAATTTTTCTTTGACAAAGGCGAAAATGCAAGCCAATCGGCTAAAATTGTGAATGGTGTTTATGGTTTCGATACTGTAATTATGTGCAAGTTTGGTTTCTTAGATTCCGTTTAGGAGTTTTTGATGTTAAAGATGCACAGTTTTTTCCATAAATATGTAATTTATTCACCTTTGAAAACAACAAATAAAAACCCAAAATTTATTTTGAAAAAAAATATTCTATGAAATACTAAACTGACTTAACTTTTGTCAAAACTAATGCAACTTTTTAAGCCTTTTTATAAATAAGCACATTTTGTTTCTTATCGACGGCATAACCATTATATTTGATTACGGCAGCACACCTACATGGCATTGAATCAATAAAATGGCCAATTTTATCCTCGGAAATACTATTCCTCACATCCTGAACCTTTGGGAAGATGTTATGTTTGTCTGTTTCTGAATTTGTTTTGATTTTGATATCTATGATACTCCAAAAATTTTTCTTTTTTGACTCAGCAGCCAATCTTTGACGTGTTTTGGTTTATGTTTGAAACACCCAAACAAGCGGTATATTTTCCTCTGCGAATGGACAATATAGTTTTCCAACACACTTGTATAAACAATCCGATCCATTACTTCATAAATCTCGTAAATATATCGAACACCATACAGAGAAAAACAACCCAATACCATTATACAATACAATTAATATGAGCTTTGGCGAAAGGTAATCTGGCTTTCCGATTCTTTTTAGAAATAAAATAACTCTTTTTATAGTTTCCGGGCATGTGGGCCTGCTATCCTAACTCGCCCACGCTGCACTTTGGCTGCACTTTGTCCTGATTACCTTATTAATTCTATTTTTATAGTTTTGACTCAACGCTGGGACGTTAGCGTAGACCTCATCCTTTACATAGCCAATTGAAGAAGTCGCAAGTGAATGAATCACATGATTTCGTCTTCTCTCTTCATAAAACTACCATCCAACTCTCATTGTAAAAAAATTTTAAACATCCCTCGATAATGCACTCCCTTCACCGTAAGTATTGATCTAATATAATTTTCGAAAAAATGCTCGATCTTTGTTTGTGCAGTACTAGAAGGATTAAATCGATTGACCCTATAAGTTTTGTAATGGCACTAGGTTGGATTCGTTCGCATCATATTCCCATTATTTTTGTAAAGGATGTGTCAGAAGAAGTGGGCCAACATTCCCTGCCTTCAAAATGTATTTAAGTTTGAAACAAATTTCGGAAATTATTATACTCACTTTTCAACATACAGACCCATTCGTATCTAAATCGACTCCAAATAGTTTGAAGTGGATTTGGTATAAAGGTACAGAAAATCTAAAATCGATATTTCGATGGAACACATTCTTGTAGTCTCAAATATCCTCATTAGGCATTATTATGAGTGTGGTGTATGATCAATAATATCGATATATATTCATTTTTAAATTTATTAACATCCTTTGGGGCGTATGAATAATAATATCGATGTACATGAATATTAAGTATACGTCCGAATGCACTACTCCGTGTAGGAACATAATGTGATCATGTACGGAAATCAATTCTTTGAGTGTATTCAATTCCGAATCCCCCCAAAACACACAATTTCTCATAAAGCATGACAGCGATCTTTTTCATCATATCTCACAAAGAAACGAATTCATTGAAGCTCTGGGTGAAATATGGGTTTTCTACACAAACAGCCAAACACACACGCACAATCGCATGCTGAGTTAAAAATGCGGCGACAGAAAAATAATAAACTTTTAAATTTTTGTTTCCCAGTAATATCAAACGACACCAAAGAATGTATCAAACACACACACTCACAAACGAACTAATATGCATATATGAAGAACTTTTGTTGGTTTCCCAGTCATATATCATTGCCTACCATCAATATCAGAAGTTCGTAGAAGGCCTTTAACATACCACCAACCAACGACCAAACGTCGGACAGACATATATGTTTCAGAAATCAAAGCAAAAATACTATCAAACCGCAAAGTTACTATCGAACGAGCAACACGCACGCACATGACACACACACACACACATGCCAACCACATGACAGAACGAGCGCCTGAAAGAACATCCAACCAAACAACGCATCCCTGTGCATTAAGACGACGAAGCGATAGTGCGAAAGAAACATGCAAACTTTTATCAACCAACAACAACAACAATGAAATCTCCCATTTATTCGCATATAGAAAAATACAGAGCAAATTTATTGCGGCATACGACCACAAAAATCAAAAAGTTTCACATTTCTCTCGTTCGCATAAAACACGAACAACAGCAGCAGCACACAGCTCAACAACAACAACAAAACGCATATAAAACAAAATAAACGTCATGCCAAGTTTTGCGCTGTGTTTTGTTTAACCGAAAATGGGAGCAAAAAAACAAACTTTTATTGTTTATGTGTTAATGTATGCGTGCGTGGAAGGGTGAGGGGAGGAGTGGTGCGTTAACTTGACTCGATGCTACTGTTCATGAACTAAAAACGGGAATGTAAGTTGGGAAAGAATGAATGAATGTAATGGTAGTGTTGCAGGAGTCTGTTGAAGAAAAACTTTTTATTGACCAACTATTTGAAGTCCTATATTTGGCGCACTGTGGTTAGGAATGATTTTACTGGGCCCTGAAAAAAATATTCTTTAAAAAATCTACGCCTTGTACAGGGCGCTGGAAAAATATTCTTTAAAAAATCTACGCCTTGTACAGGGCGCTGGAAAAATATTCTTTAAAAAATCTAGGCCTTGTATAGGGCGCTGGAAAAATATTCTTTAAAAAATCTACGCCTTGTACAGGGCGCTGGAAAAATATTCTTTAAAAAATCTAGGCCTTGTATAGGGCGCTGGAAAAATATTCTTTAAAAAATCTACGCCCTGTATAGGGCGCTGGAAAAATATTCTTTAAAAAATCTACGCCTTGTACAGGGCGCTGGAAAAATATTCTTTAAAAAATCTACGCCTTGTATAGGGCGCTGGAAAAATATTCTTTAAAAAATCTACGCCTTGTATAGGGCGCTGGAAAAATATTCTTTAAAAAATCTACGCCTTGTATAGGGCGCTGGAAAAATATTCTTTAAAAAATCTACGCCTTGTATAGGGTGCTAGAAAAATATTCTTTAAAAAGTCTACGCCTTGTATAGGGCGCTGGAAAAATATTCTTTAAAAAATCTACGCCTTGTATAGGGTGCTGCAAAAATATTCTTTAAAAAATCTACGCCTTGTGTAGGGTGCTGGAAAAATATTCTTTAAAAAATCTACGCCTTGTATAGGTCGGTCCTGGAAAAATATTCTTTAAAAAATCTACGCCTTGTGTAGGGTGCTGGAAAAATATACTTTAAAAAATCTACGCCTTGTATAGGTCGGTCCTGGAAAAATATTCTTTATAAAATCTACGCCTAGTATAGGTCGGTCCTGGAAAAATATTTTTTAAAAAATCTACGCCTTGCATAGGTCGGTCCTGGAAACATATTCTTTAAAAAAATCTACGCCTTGTATAGGATGCTGGAAAAAATACTCTTTAAAAAATCTACGCCTCCATGAACCAAAAAAATATTATTTAAAAATCCACCATTTGATTCACAGTATCCGCAAGCTAACATTATTCCTATTGCGGTTAAAGTTGAATAAAACTACAACAACAAAAACTTCTTCTATGTTGTAAGTTCATGGGAAAACGCTTATACAGCGAGCTAGTGGTGAGAATTTTATGTTGTTGCTTGGCTTTTCTTGGTTTCCATGTCCTCGTGCTTTGGCAATTGTTTTATTTCGACTGTGTCTTAAGCTTATAATGCGAAAGTTATGTTATTACGAACAGTTCGTTTTTTTCTTTTGTTTGCTTTATATTTCTGGCTATGGCTACTTAGATTGTTGCAAAACTTTAACAACTTAATGCATAATTCTAATTTATTTCCATTTCTGTGGTTTATCCAATTAAATGATTACAATCATAAGTTTTTGGGTAGAATATTTTTTGTTTCAATATTCAGGACAACAATTGTTTAAATTAAAAAAATTCCTCCTCGTTACAATCTAAAATGTCATCAATATGAGAATATCTTCAAGAACATTGGAAACAAATTTATAGTAGGTGGTGACTTTAATGCCAAACATATTTGGTGGGGTTCTCGTTTGTCAAACCCTAAAGGAAGAGAACTGTATAAATGTATTTCTTCAAATAATTATAAGGTTTTGTCAACTGGCAGTCCTACATATTGGCCAGCAGACTCAAATAAAACTCCTGACTTAATAGATTTCTTCGTCATCTCAGGATTATGCCAATCTTCGCTAAGCATCAGTTCAAATTATGACTTACATTCAGATCACAGTCCACTTATTGCTAACTACACGACCAATAATATTTGTAAGCGTAAAATAAAAAAGTTGATCACATCGAAAACAGACATTCCTATGTTCCAACATTTTATTGGACAAAACTTAAATCTAAATATATCGATAAAGACCGGCAAAGAATTGGAAAATGCAGTAGACCATTTGGAAAAAGTCATACATGATGCTGCTAGTTTATACACCCCAGAAAATGTTGGTAATAATCATAAACATTTTTACGTTACGGCTGAAATTCGAGCAATGGTTAGAGAAAAGAGACGTTTGCGTAAAATTTGGCAAAATTCAAGACATCCAATGGACAAAACAAATTTAAACAGAGCTTCAAATCGGCTTAAAATCCTGCTAAGTGATTATAATAACAAATCTATTGAACATTTCTTAAGCAATCTAAGCCCCAATGAAAATAATGATCACAATTTATGGAGAGCAACTAAATATCTTAAAAGACCACAAAAAAGAAATGTGCCTATTAAAAATTCCAATGGAACTTGGTGTAGGTCTAATAAGGATAAAGCCGAAGCCTTTAAAGATCATCTAGTGAATTCGTTTTCACCTTTTGATTTGTGTAATCCAGGACAAAACATGGTGATCACAGATTTTTTGAATGCTCCATGCCAAATGAGTCGCCCTATTAAACCCTTTAGGTATAATGAAGTTTGTGATGAGATTAAAATTTTAAAGAAAAAAGCACCGGGTTCAGACTCAATAGATCACAAAGTCATAAAATCTTTTCCCAAAAAGGGTGTGGTCTTTCTCACTCAAATTTTCAATTCAATTTTGAGACTATCACATTTTCCAGTACAATGGAAATGTGCTAAAATCATAATGATACCTAAACCTGGTAAACCTGAAAATATATTAGCATCATATAGGCCTATAAGTTTACTGTCCATTTTCTCTAAACTGTTCGAGAAATTGTATAGAAAACGCCTGTTTCCAATTCTTCATCATTTAAATGTTATGCCTGATCACCAGTTTGGATTCAGAGAAAAACATGGAACACCTGAACAGTGTCATCGTTTGGTGAAAGTTATAAGAGATTGTTTGGAAAACAAACAATTTTGTTCTGGTGTGTTTCTGGATGTTAAACAGGCGTTTGATAGAGTGTGGCATCAGGGTTTATTATATAAACTGAAAAGATTATTACCTGCTCCATTTTACATGCTGTTAAATTCGTATCTAACTGGTAGAACATTTTATGTACATGTCAACGGTGAAGAATCCAATATTGGTGGCATAAAAGCTGGTGTTCCACAAGGAAGTGTATTAGGCCCAGTATTATATACAATTTTCACAGCAGATGTGCCTATATGTGACGCAACTACGACTGCCACTTATGCAGACGACACGGCCATTCTAGCTACACATGACGACCCTTTTATAGCTACAAATATACTCCAAACACATCTTAACATGGTTGAAAAATGGTTCAAAAACTGGAATATTGGAGTTAATACCGAAAAATCCGTGCATGTTACCTTCACCTTAAGAAGAGGAGACTGTCCTTCTCCAACACTAAATGGAAGTGACATTCCTTCTGCGGATTGTGTTAAATATCTTGGACTTCACCTTGATAGAAAACTTAACTGGAAGAAACATATAACATCTAAGAGACATCAATTGGATTTGAAAACTAAAAAGATGATGTGGCTTCTACGCCCAAAATCAAAACTGAGTTTGGAGAACAAAGTAATTTTGTATAAAACCATACTTAAACCTATTTGGACATATGGTATTCAACTCTGGGGAACAACAAGTAATTCAAATATTGAGATTCTGCAGCGATACCAATCAAAGACGCTTAGATTGATTACGGATGCTCCTTGGTTCGTTAATAACAACATCATCCACAGAGATTTAAAAATTAATAAAATTAAAGATGAAATTAAAAACTATAGTTCTCTATATTTAGACAGATTAAGCCATCACTCAAACATCCTTGCAATCAGCTTATTGGATGACTCAGACGAAATCAGAAGACTGAAAAGAAGGCATGTTTTAGATCTCCCATTTCTTACATAATGTTTAAAATTAATTAAAAATTGTAATTATATAATATTGTTAAATCCACTGGGATTTAACTACTCTGTCCATATCTAAGAATTTATCAAATTTGCTGAATGTTTATTGTAAATAGATTGCAAATAAAAAATAAAGTTTAGAAAAAAAAAAAAAAAAAAAAAAAAAGATTTAGATACAGCTCCCATATATATCTTCGTCCGATTTAAGGTAAATTGTGTACCAAAGTCCTATATATCTTTCGATTTGCACGAAATTTGGCACAGCGTAATGAACAAGGTCTAGAAAGATGTGTGCAAAGTTTCGTGGCAATCGGTACAAATTTAGATTTAGCTCCCATATATAGCTTCGCCCGATTTTAGGTAAATAGTCCACACATTTGGTTTTGAAAGGTTTTTTTGTAAAGAAGCAATAGCTTCTGGGGAGAATATCCCAACAAAAAACTAAGGGAACTGATGAGGATCAGTGGCGTGATCCGAAACTATAGTCTTCCCTGCCTTTCCCCTCGGCAATCAATGCCATACATTCCCCACTAATAAATAGTTGTTTTTTATAAAAACAAATGGTATCCCAAATAAACCGCCAACACTACTGAAGTACTGAATTAAGTCTAAAATGATGTTGCTAAGCTGCGTGAAAAGATCCATAGCAAGGCCGAATGACACAACGTACTGAAGTAATATAAATTAGTCTCTGGCAATTTTCCCTGAAATCGGTTCAGATATATCTTCTATCTATATATATAAAAATGAATTGCTGTTCGTTAGTCTCGCTAAAACTCGAGAACGGCTGAACGGATTTTTCTTATCTTAGTCTTGAAATGTTCGTGGAGCTTCAGGGAAGGTTTAAAAGGTGAGAAAAGATCGAAAAAATGACGGAAAATCTCTAAAAAGCTGACTTTTTTATTTCCCATACAAATGTTTTCTAAATAAAATGTAGGATTCATACATTCAATTTGCTTTTTTTGTCAGAATTTTTGTTTTTAAGTTTTATAAATTTTAAGTTTTGTCACAAATTAAGTTTCTGAAATGATTAACTTTCGATTTCTGATACGTGCGCGAGAGCTTTCTTTACTTTTGTGATCCTTTGAGATAGTGACCCTGTGTTCAGTAAACGCGTAATTTTGTCATTAATTAATAACGTTAAGATGCCGAGGAGAAGACAACCTGACTTAGGTCGTCCATAGAATGCAAGTACATTTTGGGACTAATGCAAGGATGGAAAATCAGAAGAGATTCTGAATCGAGTTCGTGTCCATTCAGGGATTAATTTGTTTGAAAATAATAATAATAGGAACATGTTGTTCCTAAATGTGGGGGATACCATTATATGGGTGCTACCCGGAAACTTGGATCAATATTGATAACTTTTTGTAAGTAGATTTTGTACTCACTGATCATCTAAAATATAAAATTACAGCCAATTTTGTTTTAACACGTGACTAAACCCCCCAAAATACAGAAGAGTGAACTGATATTGAAAATTTTAGTAGAATTCATGCTACAAAAGAAATAAATAAACGTGTCCAAATCCCCAAAGGATCGTATAATGTGGAGTGCCAGTATATGGAGGCATTTCGGAAGCTTTGTTAGGAACATTTTCTACTCGATGATCATACAAAATATAAAATTACAGCCAAATACCAAATATACTTGGGCCAATATTGATAATTTTAAGTATAGATTTTCTGCTCAAGAACTATGTTGAAAACCGTGCCCAAGATCTTCAAAATACCGAATGTTTAGGGCTACCATTATATAGGCGGTACCCCGAAACATATGCCAATATTGATAATATGTGGTACGGACACGTTCTGCTCAATTACAACCAATTCTGTTGAAAAAATCGTTACAATTTCTCATATTGAAGGTACCGGTATATGGGGATATCCTAAATAGTGAACTAATATTGAAGATTTCCAATACCAAATATCGTAGGAGTATTAGCAATGTATGTGCAAATTTCAGAGCACCATCTTCAATCGTGGAGTGTAGCTTAATATTGGGCTATCTTGAATTATATTTGTGAATTATACATCAACAATAATGCTATGCAAGACAACGTTTGCCGGGCCCGCTAGTATATATATATATATATATAACAAAACCGCGTCGTCTGTTGGGATACATATGTAGAATATACCCAAAGTGGTGAAGGGTATCATATAGTCGGCCCAGCCCGACTTTACTACTTTCCTTACTGGTTTTACTTGTTTTTGGTATTAAGATTTTCCTATCAATTAAAACAATATCAACTAAAAACCAAATCGTATTTAAAGCCTTTCTGAAATCCTCAACAATTCGAAAATTTGGGATACGTTAAAAGTTCCACAAATTGTGGAATTTCACATAATGGATCAATAATAGAATTTTTTCGAAAAACAACGAACGTATACTGAATGTTTTTCGGAAAGTTTTTAGAGAAACAAACCGAAAACTCTATAAAAAATAATAATATGTAACAAAAGATTCACCAAAAAAGTGGAGCCTGGAATATTCCACTTAAATTTTTAAACTTAAAATCCAAGTGGCAAAATTTCATGAAAAAAACAACAAGAGACCAACCCGCACCGAAAAATAACAGACAACCAAAACAACTACACAAAATGCGTTTCAATGAGATTATTTGCATTAAATACCTGATTTTCGAATACATAAATACAGAACACAGGTGGTAGTAGTGACGGTGATACGAACACGCAGGCTACACTTCAGATCTGTCCGCCGTTCGATCTTTCTATCAATTGATTTAAATAAATGCTATAAAATTTTTTATCAAAACGAAAAAATAACTTTTTTTATGTATCTATGCATATTAATAAGAAGAAAAATAAAATTAAATATAAAAATAGATTGTTCGGTAAACAAAATCAAGACGATGAACGCGTGGCATACACAGAACTCCAACTAAGGAGATAAAAAAAAACTTCGTAAGAAATTTTGTTTGTCGTCTTATCTTGGTGTTCATAAACGTCACCAAACAAGATTTTAGCATCGTTGTTGTTGTCGTGGTTTTTTTTAATATCTCTTAATGAGAAGAAACGAAATCACATCAATACTGACTGCTCTGCTTAACAAATTGAATATTAAATGAAATGTAAATTTCCAACTTCCAATTTTAAAATGAAATGTGTTTTCGTTATTTTGCACAGCAAAAGATAGCCAAAATATGCTGAAGAATTTTTGTCATTGACATTGTTATGACTTTGGCCAAGCCAGGTGCTAACGCCATTTTTTCTTTTCTTTTGGTAAAAAACGAGTAGCAAAGGCGTTAAGCCACTTGACGTGTGGTTACTTTAATATGCATTCCACTCAATACGCAAATAACACACGCTCGCACACACCTTCTACAATTTGACCAATCAGAGAAGCATCATCGATTCGTCGTTAATATTTTTTGGAGTGCAATTTTAATTTCGATTGATATAATCGTTTTAAATAATGTTAGACACCATCTAACAAAAATCGAAAAATGTCTAAAAAATATATTTAATTTTATTTTTTATTATTATGCTTAGTAGCACTAATTCTTATTTTCCTATGCTTATCTCTTTAATATATACAAGACATTCAGATTTTCTGTAGTCTATCTCTAATCTGTGATTATGCCATGCTCTAATCTAATAAAAACTTACACTCTATCTATAATTATTTTTTTATACCCTACACAACTATGTTGTCAGGGTATTATAGCTTTGTGCAGCCCCAAAAGTTTGTAACGCCGCGAAATATTGGTCCTACAGCCACCTTTAAGTATAACGATTGTCATATCTCGACTAGCTGAGGCGATCTACACATGTGTGTCCGTCCGTCCGTCTGTCCATTATAATTTGTAAACACGATACAGGGCACAGTTATGGACCAATCTTCATGAATTTTTGCATGTAGGATGGCTTCTGGCCAATGAAGACCTCTATTGTTGGGAAAGATCGGTTAATATTTAGGGGATGAAATGGACCAAATACTAAATTTTTGTCGGTTTTTCTGGCCGCTCCAGAGGCCCCAATAATGGCCCGAACATCGTGAAATTATCCATGGAGAAGGGGATCAGGCCAAAGAATAAGCATGCCTGTTTTCATAAAGATCGATCAATATTTAGCGGGTCAAATGGACCCTGACTTTTGTGTGAAAAATGACAAAATTTGTATTCTATAGCGTATATATTTACCCCTGAAGGACATAGACCCGAGAAGTTTATATTATATCCAAGAGGAGTGGGTGACTTTTAAATTAATACCAATTATATTGTTGTATGTGCTCGGATGTGGGAGTTACACCTAAATATTTACAGTTATCTCCGTATTCGTATATTATTTAGTAACCCATTATTACTCTAGAGAGCGGAACTATAGCGCTGATCACTTTGAAATGTTCCATGAGGTTCCAGTTATGGTCAAGAACAACGCCTATAATTTTCGGTGATGATCAGATAATAATTTTGGAATGAAGTGGACCGAAAACATAAATTTTTGTGTTATTTTCGAGTCGATCTATAGAGCCTAAATGAAATCCGAACATCACAACACAACCCACGGTGAAGAGAATCTGGACAATAGCTGTACTGAATAATCGTAATATTCGGAAAATATGTCAGTGTGAGGAAGATGTGCTGTTTACCTCTAATCGGGAAGAGGATGCAAATATCACAAAATATTGCCGAGGCTCGGAATATACATCCGCAGAAAATTTGAGTTCCGTGGTAGTTGTGTAGGGTATCGTATGGTCGGCCCCGTCCGACTATACTGCTCCGCTCACTGGTTTAATTATATGTTACCTCCTAAATCTTAGATTTTAACCAGGAAGGAAAGTAGTAAAGTCGGACTGGGCCGACTATATGATACCCTTCACCACTTTGGGTCTGTTGTACATATGTATCCTTACAATTGCATGTCACTGTTCCCTCAAAGGAACATGCTCATGCCTTTCTGCATCCTATGATAAATTTAGATTTAGATTTAGACTCGTCGGCGTACCATGGGACAAATTTTTGGAAAACCATTTATAGCAAAATTGATACACGCTGTTCGATACGCCGCACAGTTAAACATTTAATTTCAATCAGGCACCTTTCGATGTACATATGGAAACTATGGCTGCATTTGCGCCAATTTCAACAAAACGCAATAACATCATTCAAGTCTCAATTTGATACTTTGGACCAAATTTCTTGTTAATCGGACAGACATTAGGAGTTTGGCGCAGCATTTATGTAAAATCGGACGAATGTATATGTAGGAGCTACATCGAAATCTGAACCGATTTTCCCCAAACTTACCACACATCATTCTAGACTCAATCCATTACGCTATGTCAAATTTCGTGCAAATTGAAAGATATATAGAGACTTTGTTGCACCATTTACATAAAATCGGACGAAAATATATATGAGCTATATATAAATTTGAACCGATTTTTCCGAAATTTAACACACAGCACTCTAGACTTCATTCAGTACGCTATGCCAAATTTCGTGCAAATTCAAGGATATACAGGGACTTTATTACACCATTTACATCAAATCGGAGCTGTATCTAAATTTGAACCGATTTTCCCGAAACTTACCATTCATCATATTAGACTCAATTCAGTACGCTATGCCAAATTTCGTGCAAATCGAAGGATATATAGGAACTTTGGATTTTTTAACCGATTTTTCCCAATTTTAATAGGATTCGTCCTACGGCCAAATAGAGGAGCTGTGCCAAATTTCATCCAATTCGGATAATAACTGTGACCTGTACTTTATTTACTCCTAGGATGTTTGATTTTGTAAAATATCGGTCCACTTTTGCTATAGCACCCATATAATACGATGGCGTACAATTTTCTGTTTTTTAAGGTTTTAGGCTTATTATGCAACCAAAAGGGTTGTTATTTTTCATACCAGGTTTTTGGGAATATGTATGTAAATTGTCAAATACAGATCAATGTTTTGAGATATAAAGATTTCGCCCAATTTTTGAAGGATTTAGCTGATCTGAAGAGATGAAGAAGGAAAGCTGGTGACAGATACAGACAACGTGTTGAGGATCTGGAAGGAGCATTTTGAAAAGCGTGGACCCATATATTCCATTTGCAATATTAAGCATTCTTGAAGTAGTCGTAATACATGTGTAAAGTTGCGATTCAACAGACAGACGAGCGGTCAACATCGAATTTTATTTTATAGAGTTTCAGACGAATATTTCGCGGTGTTTCAGGAAGGACAAATAAAATTTATGGTAAAGGCTATAATGATATCTCCGCACTATTTCAAAGTTTTGCAAGCTCATTGGCCCAAAAATTGAACACAATTCGCATATATGTATGTCAACATTTTGTAAAATGTAAAAGAATTGAATTATGGAACTGCAGCAAAATAACAATTGCGAATGAACAGCTAAAAATATTACAATTCTTGCATACTTATTGTGGATTGCACAATACCGAAATGTTGTTTGTTGTTTACACATTTTTTTTAAATTTATAATATTATTTGCATAAAATGTGGTATTACCTTCACTTGTTTTCATCATTACAAATATCGGCCAGTTGGTCGACAACATTACCAACCTTTGTACAGTTTCATTTTTTCTTTTTATTTCATTTTACAAGTTCACACCGTGATGTATTGGGTATACTGCAATTCTAAAATTAAATTTAAAACGCATATTATTTTATTAAAAATACTTATTTATATATTTTTTTTTAATTTTCGAATAATAAATTTTGAAAAGAGAGACACAGTTGCAGATTGTATGCTATGAAATTTAATATACATCGCAGGCCCAGTGCAGGTTATATTCTATGGAATTTAATATCTCCCATCTGCCAATTAAGTAATCAATAAGTATATAACATATGTACGTGTTTGTAACACCCGTGATAGCTTCCGAATGTTACATAATATCGAGTGAATGCTAATCATTAGATGCATGATTGATAACAGCCGATTTGTCATTTCATGCTTTTACTGCCACTGCACATACATATATTATATTACAATGTACACCGAATAAAATGTAAAATACG
>NW_026888813.1:0-11842 GCF_032173495.1 Musca vetustissima
TTGCCATAGTTTAAACGCAGTGTCCTATGCCAATTCAGAATTCAGTATTTCCGATCAGAATGATAAATTCAGTAAAGATATTAATTATTATTTTTGTAACAGTTCTATGAGAGAGATGATTTTTCATTGTTTCAGGAATATTTCGGTACAGATATTTCTGTTGTTTTTAAATACTCACCAACGTCAAAAAGTTATTGAAACAATTTTGGCGCAGTGGGAATCACTTCAATATTATTTTAATAATGATTTCGAAGCTAATTCCCAAAAGTTAAGGCTCAATTCTATTATTTCAGAATTTTTAAACCCTTTTTATAACCTTCACCCCACTGTGATACAGGGTATTATGCATATGTTTGTAACAGGCAAAAGGAATCGAAATAGACCCATGGTTCCTTCTGAAAATATGCATAGAATCACTTTTTGAGTCGATTTATGCATTTCCTTCCGCCCGATTTTATGTGAATGGTGCACCAAAATCCCAATATTTGTCCGATTGAGAAAACAAATTGCACAGAGTACTGAATTAGGTCTATACTAATGTGTGCAAAGTTTTATTGACTTATTTATTGGCAGATTGTATTAAATTGAGTTTTGAGTCATGTATATTAAAAAGCTCTGTTTGGAGAAAAACGCGTTTGAGTTTGAGAAGCCCTCTTGCCGTCACTTGATGCTAACACAATAAATCTGCTATATCTTAAAAAATTGTTGAGATTTTCACTTGGAAATTTATAGTGACATTCTTGAATTAGTGTATGTTCGAATTAAATCAAAATACAAAACTAAATTTTTTGAAACCGAGAATGGGGGTCCCCTTAAAGTTGAAAAACCAAATAGTGTATGCATCGGTTTAAAAACAAAAGTCACCAAAGAATCTAAGTCTGCCATGCCATTTTTGATATGCAATTTTTCATTGATTTCAGAATGGTATGTGTACGTTTTTTAATATGTACAAATATCTATATTATTAGTATTTGTTGTATGTACCTAAAGTGTCGAAGGGTATCGTCCTACTTTTGAACTTTCCTTACTGGTTACTGTTATTTTTGTTCTTGCAATATGTACAAAAATTATAAATAATATAAATTAGAAATGCAGTCTGAGGATGCCAGAATGCATGTAGAAATTTTTAAGTCTTTCAAAAACGACAATATATGCACTTGTTGGTCAATGGTGACTGAAGTCAAAAATTAACGAAACGAAGATATGTTTCCTTATATATCACAAATTTTTAGAGGGTAATTATATGTTCCACATTCATCTACAAATGTGGAAAGGGTATTTTCATATCAAAATATAATTAAAACCAAAGAAAGGAACAGAATACATGCTTCGACTGCTTCAAATCTTAATTAATTTTTTTATGTATGTTTTTATTAATTGTTAATAACAACAAACATTTTATTTAAAAATATATGAAAAGTACAATCGGACTGAAAAAAGTATACTTTTTATTGAAAGCCAGTACAATTTGAATAATTTCATTTCGCATCCCTGTATTGGGGTATATATCAAACTGTACCTTAGAACAAGTAAAAGTTCGGACCGGCCAAACTTTTTATATCCTCCACCATATCAAAATATCACCTAGGAGAAAACTGATTGACCCTTGAACGTACCGAAAAATGCGAAATATGATTGAAATTCTCAAAATATCTAATAGTGGTGCTAAAATAAAACGATGATAAATATTAATATTTTTGGTAGTGAGAATACAAAATTCCAAGTCACTGTCAATACGCTGGAAAAACGTGTCCATAATTCTGAAAATACTGACTTGGGTCAATATTAATAATTTTAGTGGGGAGATGTGTGATACCGTTATTAAAACCCAGCATACCAAATTACAGCCAATTTGATTGGAAAACGTCTCAAAAATTCCTATGTTGGGGGTATCTTAGACGCGGGTCAATATTAAAAGCGTACGACAATGTACTATACAATTACAGTTGATTGGAAAACGTGTCCAAAATACCGAATACTGGTGGGTACCCTTTTATTGTGACCGATATATCCAACTTGCAATACCAAACATCCTAGGAGTACTAGCAATTTTTGGTGGACCTCCATAAATCGACATAGAATTTTATTCTGATAAAGAATTTATATATATATATATATATATATATAAATATTGTGGGGACTCCGGTGAATATTTCAAAATGTTGCAAACGGAATGACAATTTGAATATAAAAAGGAACATAAGAGCATCTATTGTATATGTCCAAAGTGGTTAAGGGTATCATATAATCGGCCCCGTTCTACTTTTGAACTGTTCTTAGTGTTTTTTAATTGTTTTCATAACATTTTTGTATCTATTACGTATTTACCGACTATTGTAAAAATATTTATGGTTTTTATTGACCAGATTCCCATCCCCGAATATAAACCAGTAAGGAAAGTAGTAAAGTCGGTCGGGGCCGACTATATGATACCCTTCACCATTTTGGGTATATTCATCAAATGGAATCCTAAAACACGTCGTCGCATTTTTGAAGGACCATTAACATGAAATTAAACATGTCATTCTGCAACATATACTAAATTTTGGTCAGATATAGAGATGCTTCTTACAATGGGACAAAATTATGTAAATAATTTTAAATCAAAATATCGAAATCTAAACCGATTTCATCGAAACTTGTCACATGTTAGGTTACACTTATTTCAATATGTTTTTTGCATTCGGCCACATCTTGTGCAAATCGAAGGATATATAGGAACCGATTTTCACGAAATTTAACACACATCATTCTGCACTTAATTCAGTAACCTAAGCCAAATTTCGTGCAAATCGAAAGATATATAGGGACTTTGGTGCACCATTTACATAAAATCGGACAAAACTATATATGGGAGTTATATCTAAATCTGAACCGATTATCTCGAAAATTAGCACACATCATTCAAGACTTAATTCAGTATGCTGTGCCAAATTTCATGCAAATCGAAAGGTATATCGGACAAAACTATATATGGGAGTTATATCTAAATCTGAACCGATTTTCTCGAAACTTAGCACACATCATTCTGGACCTAATTTAGTACTCTATGTCAAATTTCATGCAAATCGAAAGGTATATAGGGACTTTGGTGCACCATTTACATAAAATCGGGCAAAACTATATATGGGAGTTATATCTAAATATGAACCGATTTTCTCGAAACTTGGCACACATCATTCTGGACCTAATTTAGTACTCTATGTCAAATTTCGAGCAAATCTAATGACATGTAGGGACTTTGGTGCACCATTTACCTTAAATCGGAAGAAAATATATATGGGAGCTATATCTAAATCTGAACCGATTTATTCGAAACTTGGCACACATCATTCTGGACCTAATTCAGTACTATGTGCCAAATTTCGTGCAAATCGAAAGATATATAGGGACTTTGGTGCCCCATTTACCTTAAATCGGACGAAAATATATATGGGAGCTATATCTAAATCTGCATCGATTTTCACGAAACTTAACACACATCACTCTAGTCTTAAGTTAGATCGCTATGCCAAATTTCGTGCAAATCGAAAGATATATAGGTACTTTGGTGCACCATTTACCTTAAACCGGACGAAACTATATATGGGATCTATATTTAAATCCGAACCGATTTTTCCCAATTGCAATAGGGTTCGTCCTTGGGCCAAATAAATGAGCTGTACCACATTTCTTCCAATTCGAATCAAAAATGCGACCTTTAATGCGACATGCGACAGTTTAAAATGGACAGATAGACGAACGAACGGACGGACATGCATAAATCGACTTAAAAAGTGATTCTATGCATATTCTCAAAAGGAACCATGTGTCTATCCCGTTTCCTTTTGCCTGTTACAAACATATGCACAAATACATAATACCCTACACCACAGTGTGGTGAAGGGTATAAAAAGTTGTCTTCTTCGGGCAGAACCGAACTTGCGTACAAAATTTGGTGCCGATTGGTACATAACTGCGTCTTGTACAATTATACAAAAATACACATATTTACATTAAATTATCATCTATATATGATATCGGTATACTAAAAGTTGGTACCAATTTCTTGTCGTTAGCAACTCTTGGGATCAAACAATTGTATAATACCATCATAACGTAGATGTGTTGGAAAAAACGTAGTATGATTTTTTTTTTAAGAATTTTCCATTTATAATTAGTTAAAACATTAATGGAACATTTAATTTTGATTTTTGCTTAATAAAGTTTTGGCAACACTGACTAGTGGTGTCCTTAAATTCTACTTAAACTCATTTATGTTCTACGTCCTTAACGAATTTTCTACCTGTTCAATTTGATTTCGTTTAAAACCCAACTGCTATAATCCTGTATAGAATTATCATTATCCAATTGACATAAATTGAAAATCAATAAAAATTAAAGACGACGTCAAAAGTTCACTGACATTTTTGCAATAATAACCATAAAAATGATAATCATAACAGTTATGTAGAATTTTCTCTAACAGCTGCAAAGTGTCGAAAAATATCAGAAATTAAAAAGAATCGACAGCAGACGACACAAAACATAAAATTTGTATCCGCATCCGTTTTTTGTTCTTGTCCACATCCATAACACACAAATACACACAGCAATATTCACAGTCACATCCATAAATCGCATAAATCACCATGTTATTGTTGTTGTCGTCGTTGCTGCTGCTGTTTTTATTGTTTGTTATTGACGCAATATAAGTCAAAAATGTTGCCTTAGCTTTTATTTACAATGCGTCGTTTTTATTTTCACATCATCATCATCTTCATCGTCGCTTTTTTTATTTCTCTCTCACACACACATTTTCAAATGCAGTTTCAATGGCACTTTGTTGGTTATTCTGAATGGCTATTATGATCGTAAAAAAATCCCTCTACGGTTAGAAGTCAAAGATGAAAAAATAAAATTATATATTATTATGGCAAAAACGATAATCATAAATTATTAATAGAGCGCTGTTGTAGATCTTTAAAAGTGTTGTTTGGACATGCGATTTTTAAAGAAACTTCTTAAGAAGTTTTCAAGTAAAATTAAAAGGGGTAAATATGTAATAAATTTTAATTAATGTTGATATAAGCTTTGTGTTGGTATGGGTATACTTCATCACCATTTGTAATTTTTTATAATAAATAGAAAGGAAAACATTGGTGTATTTAACCTAGGTATGTTGTGTGCTTATTGCTTAATTTTTTCTGGCCCCAAATATCCATATTAAAACATACCAATAGTCATATCCGTGCGGCCCACTGTCCATTATACAGAAGAGATATTTCTGAAAAAATTTCCGATATATTTTGGGAAGAAACTGGGTCTAAAACGTGATATTTGTCTGTCTAGGGCACGATTATGATCCGAATACCACGAAAGTTTACTCAGTGACTAGAAAGGCCATATGTCTAATGATGGTGGCATAAAATATCGTATATTAATATTGGTCATCCCTAGATAAGTTTTAAGATCTTCTAGACATGGAAGATCTGTTGAAAGGTTTTCCAACTTCATTTGAAGGGTCTATTTATGAAGGCCTCCTAAAAGACTAAAATTCCCGAAGATTTGTAGTACGATTAAAAATACCTTTCTGAAAATCTTCTAACTGGCTCTCCCTCTCTATGGAATGTGCGTTAAAAAGGTCATTTGAATGTTAAATATGGAGTAAATAAATCCTCTTTCTTGGGAAGAATGCATTAAAGAATTCTTATTTTAATACAAAGAAAAAAATGTAAACCCATAGTTACTTGAGAGGATATACTCAGAATCGTTTTCTGAGTCGATCTCTGCATTTCCATATATTATTATAGACAAAATACAGACCGAATAATATAAACCCATATTTCATCGCTTCAATATCAAATTTTCATTGCTGGCGTACGTCCCTGAAGGCTACAACTAAAGCGGTTCCAATATTGATCTATTGATTTTTGTATGCGTACATTCCTGCTGGCTATACCTAATGCCTAAAATCGGGTGATATCATTATATGGGGGCTAAGCCTAAATGCTGGTTGTTATATTTGATTTTCGAACCTGACGAAGGTAGAAAGATTACAGCAGATAGCTAAATAGTCTTAGAATTCCGCTAAAACTCGAGAGCGGCTGAACAGATTATCTTAGTCTTGAAATGTTCGTGGAGCTTCAGGGAAATCCGCGAACATTTTGCAAAAAAACCAGTAAGGAAAGTAGTAAAGTCGGACGGGGCCGACTATATGATACCCTTCACCACTATGGGTATATTAAACAGGACTATTAACATGAAATTGGATGAAATAAAATATATGATATTTATCTAAATGTGAATATACCTAGATCTATCCATAAAGTATGTAAATCGACTTTAAACAAATATACATAGGTTATCCGTTGGGTTATGTCTGTACTTCTAGAAAACGGAACTACGTAATGTTGTAATTTGTGCAAAATTTTATGTCAATCTGACTAACATGAGGAGTTTGAGGCCCAATTTACTTGAAATCGGAAATATATATGGAAGCTCTATCCAAATATAAGCGATTTTAAACAAACATGTCACAGGTTAGGTTATAGTAATTTGAGAACGTTTTGTTCCTATCAGCCTATTGGTTCCTTGGTGCGTCAATTGCTTAAAATCAATCTATAATAAAAGGGAGCTATATCTAAATCTGGACCGATTTTCACGAAACAAGGCAGACATCACTCTAGGCTCAATTCAGTACGTTATGCCAAATTTCGAGCAAATCGAAAGATATATAGCGACTTTGATGCACCATTTACATGAAATCGGACGAAACTATATATGGGAGCTATATAGAAATCTGGACCGATTTTCTCCAAACTTGGCAGACATCACTCTAGGCTTAATTTAGTACGTTATGCCAAATTTCGTGCAAATCGAAAGATATATTGGGACTTTGGTGGCAGACATAATTCTAGACCTAAATGATTAGGCTGTACCAAATTTCGTGCAAATCGAAAGATATATAGGGACCGTTTACATTAAATCGGTTAAATATATATATGGGAGCTATATCTAAATCTGACCCGATTTTTCCCAATTTCAATAGGGTTCGTCCTTGGGCCAAACAAGTGACCTATGCTAAATTTCATCCAATTCTGATTATAAATGCGACCTGTACTTTGTTTACAATTTAGCATGCACAGACAGACAGACGCACGGACATGCATAAATCGACTTAGAAAGTCATTCTATGCATATTCTCAAAAGGAACCATGTGTCTATCTCGTTTCCTTTTGCCTGTTACAAACATATGCACAAAGACATAATACCCTGTACCACAGTGTGGTGAAGGGTATAAATATTATGAATCTTATTTGCATTTCCACGAATTTAGAATCGAGCTATTCGGTTGCACCTTATCGTAATTGTTATTTTGAGATATTTTGGGCGAAAGTTGGTAGCGTATTATTCCTTTAAGCCTTTATTTGTCAATTATTGAAAGTTTGGAAAATATATTTTTATTTTTTTCATAAAAAAGGGGGCGAATATTAATAATTTTTTGTGGGGGCATTTGTTTTCAAATACGAATACAAAATACCAAATTACAGGGAATTAGACTTAAAAATGCTATCGAAGTCCTCAAAATACCGAAAGTTTTGGGGTACCCTTTTATAAGGACTACCCAAAAAGTGGATCAATATTTTTTATTTATGGTGGGTGGATTTGGTACACAATTAGAACCCCACATACCGAATTGCAGGCAATTCAATAGTAAAACTTGTACAAAATACTCAAGATCTGGATATGTGGGAGATACCGGGGCTACACCAAAACTTAAACCGATATTGGTAATTTTTAGTAGGAAGATTTTATACCAAATGGGTATGCATACACCAAAATACAAACTTTTCGGATGGAAAGTGTGCCCAAGCTTTCCAAAATACCGAAAATCATGGACCCATATAGCCCATCATCCGTTACGATTTCTCAATTACTACAGACATGGCTAAATCGACGTTACCCTGATGAAATAGGGTCGGAAATGAATATCGATGAGTTCCAAACGGAATGACAAAATCAATATTCCCTCTATATTATTATATATATACTAGCGGTCCCGGCAAACGTTGTCTTACCTAGCAGTGTTGTTGATTTATAATTCCCGGAATTTTAGATTTTTTTAAACCCTCCACCATTAAGTAGAGTGTACAGATCCTTGTAATATTTTTTTTCTATTTTTGCATTCTAAAGTTTCTGTTGATATAAATTTATTAATATTCAAATTCGTGGAAAAAATTATTTTTAATAAATTTAAATGCGCATATAAGTTTGACTTTCGGATTTAATTACATTTTCCCAATATATTTATAAGACTTCCTCATAACGGTAGCCCAATATAAAGTTAGCTTTTTATACCCTCCACTATAAGAGAGAGCTTTGAAATTTGCACATATATTTCTACTCCTAGGATATTTGGTATTGAAAATGTTCCATATTGGTTCTCTTTTAAGGGTAGCCCCCATAAAACGGTATTTTGTAATATGAGGAATTTTGACGGTTTTTTAAACAGAATTGGTAGTAGTTTTATATTTTGGATTGTCATTGAGCAGAAAATTTCCGTACCAAAAATATTCCTTCAACAGAATTGCTTCTAATTTAATATAAGGGATACTTACTGAACAGAAAATATCTCTAATTAAAACTATCAATATATTATGCCCATGTGTTCGGGTCTCCAACTAATAACGCCATCCCTTAATATTCGGTATTTGGCTTAATTTTATATTTTGGATCATCATTGAGTACAAAATGTTCCTAACACAATTTGTCCAAGCTTTGGTGATTTGGACATGTTTTTAACCTAATCAGCTTTAGTTCGTTGTTTGGTTGTTTTATTTGGTAGCATAAATCCTACTAAAAGTTGTCAATATTGGTCCACCTTTGTAGTGTAGCCCCTATATAACGGTACATACAATATTCGGTATTTTGGGGATTTTCGTCACGCTTTCAAGCAAATTGGTTGTAATTTTATATTTTAGATCATCATTGAGTACAAAATATCATTACAAAAAATTATCAATATTGGTTCAAGTTTCCGGGTAACACCCATAAAATGGTATCCCCCATACCATTACTCAAGTGGTGTCAAATCTTTGTATTAGCTGTAATATGTCATTCCGGTATATTGGGAAGGTGAAGAAAAAAATCTCTATTTAGGTCCAAGTTTTGTTATAGTTCCTACATACTGGCCCCGCTCCCATTTTCGGTATTTTAAAGGCCGAATTTTCGCAAAGAGTTGGCTATAATTAGGCATAACGGATTCCAGTGAATAAATAACATCACCTTAACGTTTAAAAACGGCGTAAATATTTATCGTTCAATTTTTTGGTATGTTTAAATTCTTACCCCCATTTTTACAATTTGCAATTTTATAGTCACATGTTCAACCTGAATAGGTAACATCATGAGACTCTTTGTTCTAATAAATGTTTTCGATGGATATTTTGGTATAACCTTCAAATAAGGTATTTTGCTTCGATACAATTTTTTTGTGTCGGATATATGTGAGGTATTCTTTTTATAAGTTCAAAGATATTGACAAATGATTAGGCATATAACCACCATAATATGGTACCACTTGATTTGGTACTTTAAGGAACAACATGTTCCTATGGAACTATTATTATTATTTTCAAGGAAATTTCCTGAATGGACACGAACTCCATTCAGAATGTCTTCTGATTTTCCATCCTAGCATTTGGCCAACATTTACGTACATTCTATGGAAAACGTGTACATACAATGATCGCGTGTAAAACAAAAAATAGTTTCAATGCAATGTCAATCCAATTGAAAAAAATAATAAAATATTTGGAAAATTTTTTAATAATTGACAAATGTAGACTTAAAGGAATGATACGCGGCCAATTTTTGCCCAAAATGTCTCAAATTAACACCTATGACGTGGTGCAACCAAGTAGTTCGATAATAAATTTGTGGAAATGCAAATATGCTTCATAATTTTTTTTTGCAAATTTTTCGCGATTTTCAAATTTTTTGAACCTTTTAAACCTTCCCTGAAGCTCCACGAACATTTCAAGACTTAGTTAAGAAAAATCCGTTCAGTCGTTTTCGAGTTTTAGCGAGACTAACGAACAGCAATTCATTTTTATATATTTAGATATATATCTTATATCTTTGTCAATAAATGAACCGACGAACCTCAATCCGAACACTTGCCTTTCTGCAACCTTTGCTAAATTTCATTTCATTCGGGCAGATTTAGAGTCGTTTGCGTACAATGTGACAAATTTGTGTGAATCGATTTATAGCACACTTGATACACGATATTCGGTATGGCGCACTGTTCAAAATTTAATATCAAAAAGACACCCGTTCGATATATATATGGAAGCTATATCTGTATTTCCAGCCAATTTACAAAAAAAAAACAGCAATTGGATACGTTGTGAAAAATTTCGTGTCAAACGAACAAACATTAGGAGTTTTATGCGCCGTTTACCTAAAATCGGACAAAAATACATATGTGGCAGATATATCTGAATCTGAATAGATTTCAACGAAACTTGGCAGATATTAATGTTTAGTGAACACTTTACATAAAATCGGAGGGAAATATATATGGAAGCTATATCTATATCTGACCCGATTCTCACAAAATTTAACACAGATCATTCTAGATTTAATGAAGTACGCTATGTTAAATTTCGTTCAAATGATATAAATATATCTGGGAGCTATATCTATATCTGATATAATAATTTACAAAAAATTTTTGTTATTGTTTTGTTTTTTGTAATTAAAGAAAAGCCCTTATTTTTGATGGCGGGCATGATAACTCCTCACTGGAACATCGGAATTCGGAAATTCCAATGGTATTAGAAAGAGTACATATCTGGCTCTCGTATGAACTAGGATTATTGACTTCGCTCTAAAATTAACAAAATGGTGGACCTTTGAAAAAATATTTTTGGAAAATCGCAGATTTTTTACCAAAAACCAAGTTAAAAAATAAGGAAGATCTTCACCGATTGGCTTTATCCTAGTTCATACGAGAGCTATACACTCCCAGAGAAATGTTGCAAAATTTTTTTTGAGTTATCGTGCCCGCCATTCGCAAAAAATGTTTAGAGAAAAACGCGTTTAAAGTTTGAGAAACCCCTCAGCCGTCACTTGATGCTGACACAATAAATCGGCTATATCCTCAAGAGTTCTTGACATTTTCACTTGAAATTTTGTAGAGACATTCTTTAATCAGTGTAGATTCGAATTATAAATAATAAAAAAAATTTGACCCCGAGAATGGGGGGTCCCCTTAAGCCAGAATTAATTAAGTCATTATTGACTTAATTAATTCTGGCTCGTATACATTTAAACCCGCGACGGTTTAGTATTTATTTTCATCCAATGCAGCAACGATTAAAAACACCTACTTAAACATGTTTTCCTTTGTTGCTAACCTTTAGATTTCCTCCACTTAACGTCCTTAGTTAACCTAACCGCTAAACGACTCAACTATTATTTATTTGTTGTTGTTGTTTTCATTTATCACATGGAATAATTGTTGCAATTGTATGACCAATTCCTCTGTGGTGAAGTTTCATTGTCGCCTTTTTTCTTGTGGTAATTCAGAGAATATAAAAATATCATAAAAAGGCAATAAAACGAATTAAACGGTGCTACGTTTCCCTTCAGATGGTGTTAAGGGTTCTTTTTTTTGTACCACTGCTACTACTCCTTTTTGTCAGGTGAAAAAGCGGTAAAAATAAAAACAAAAGTGTTTAACAGACTTCTCACTTTGATTTACCACACTTTAGGCGGTAGATCGACATTTGGGGTTTTTATGCTGCCGCCATCTATTTGTTGTTGTTGTGTTTCTTATTTATGGCCATTGTTT
>NW_026888814.1:0-12076 GCF_032173495.1 Musca vetustissima
TCCATAGTTCATTGATCTTCACGAAATTTGGCACAGCGTACTGAATTTAGTCTATAATGGTGTATGCTAAGTTTCGTGAAAATCGGTTCAGATTTAGTTATAGATCCCATATATATATATATATATATATATATATATATATATTCGTCCGATTTTATGTAAATGGTGCACCAAGGTCCCAATATATCTATCGATTTGCACGAAATTTGGCACAGCGTACTGAATTGAGTCTATAATAATGTGTGCTAAATTTCGTGCAAATCGGTTCAGATTTAGATATTGCTCCCATATATATATATATATATATATATATATATATATATGGGACTTTGTTGCATATAATGATATGTGTTATGTTTGAGTATATAATGATATGTGTTAAGTTTCGTGAAAATCGGATTAGATTTAGATATAGCAACCATATATATTTTCGTCCGCTTTTATGTAAATGGTGCGCCAACGACCTTATACATCTTACGATTTGCACAAAATTTGGATTAACGTACTGAACCAAATCTAAAATGATGTGTGCTAATTTTCGTGAACATTGGTTCAGAGTTAGATATAGCTCTCATGTATATTTTCCTTTTTCGGTATGTTCAAAATGCTAGCCCAAACTGGAATTTCTTTTTCTCCTCGACGTCCCGATCGACTTTAGGTACCTTGAATGTCCACCTCTTGGTGGAGGATATAAAAAGTTTGACCCAGCTTAACTTAAAATTATCATTACTCGACCAGACAAAAGAGAAACAATTTTCTCAACTCATCGTCGAAATTATGCCCATGGGCTTTATGATTATGATTACTATTACTATTAATATTACAATAATCTTTGTTTCATAAAAATCAAAATTCAGTATTGACGAAAAAACACCATTGTAGAATTTAATGCCCGACAGCAGCTGGCCGAATGTTGTGAAATAGATACATTATTCAATATTTTAAATTTCTTGTTATGAGAAGAGAAAATGGTATGACCGGAAGTATGCCCGACTAAACAGAAACTTAACCTCCCCCGCCGCTTGCGGCTTAAGTTTGTTGATGAAATATCAATAACTTGAACGGAGAACCACTCTCATGGATAATGTTGTTTTGCTAGAAACAAAACCGTTAAGCCAATTTAATGCTCAGTCATTCAAAATGGAATTCTGTACAGTTGTCTCCGGTTAAATGAAATTCGGTATAGAATAAAAAAATCGTATAACAAAAATTGTATGATGACGATAAATACCACTATAGGTTTCGATCATGCTGAAAAATAAATGTGAAAAGTTATCATGACCCGTATGTTTACAACGATTCAGATTCAAATAGATCCACTAACAAATTTAAATGGAGGACATCTATGATTTGTAATTACTTCCTTAAACCATTTATCCATACTTATCTGTGGAGAAACTGAAAAGCTTTTGAAAATTTAAAACAGAAATTATTTAAGGATCTACTTTAACCAGACACTGTAATTTATTTCCCGTAGCTGTTTCCCGTGTCGGGATTATTTGTTTGTTCTTATTTCTCCTTTGTGGCATGTTTTCTACAATTTTTCATCAATTTCTGTTTAACTGTAATTGGTATTATATTCTGTTCGTTGTGTCCTTCCTTCCGAATTAATTTAGTTTATTGTTTCTCTTTTTAATGTCGGGAATAAGGATAACATCTTTTTTTCTTTTCTCCCTTATATTAAGTATCCTTGTTGTGGCAAATTCGACAATTGCTTAATGCAGCGTATTGTTATTTTTGTCCGTTTGCATAACGAGCAATTAGTTGAATTTTGAACGCTTTAATGGATAGCAATTTAATGCAACTATTATACGTTCAATCAAGTTTCTCTTCTTGTGTTTTTCTTCAAAATATAAGAAAAAGTGCGGGTATTTATAATATTTCATTAAAATGTTCAATTTACAACATCGCATCGCCTTTAAAGAAATTCTTATACATAAGTACATAATCTTACTGAATTTATTTAAATTAAATACTTCAGTAGTGTTGGCGGTTTATTTGGGATACCATTTGTATTTTGTTTTTGCAAAATAGTCAGGCTGAATCCCAGTTAGTTGTTTTTATAAAAAACAACTATTTATTAGTGGGGAATGCATGGCATTGTTTGCCGAGGGGTAAGGCAGGGAAGACTATAGTTTCGGATCACGCCACTGATCCTCATCAGTTCCCTTAGTTTTTTCTTGGGATATTCTCCCCAGAAGCTATTGCTTCTATACAAAAAACCTTTCATACCCAAATGTCTCTTGTAACAAAGCGAAGTACTTAGCTGACCAACGACATAAACTGCATGAGAATTTCGCTGGAGCCTCACTTCGAGGTTAACAAGGCATTTACAAACAATACCACACCTTTCCCACTGTTGTGTGTTGTCACATCGCGACAAATGCACACAACGACTTTGTTGGTGTTGCTAGTATACAGCAACAAACCAAACAGTTCAACCGTGCCTGCGTCTACAACTTCAGTAGTGTTGGCGGTTTATTTGGGATACCATTTGTATTTTGTTTTTGCAAAATAGTCAGGCTGAATCCCAGTTTGTTGTTTTTATAAAAAACAACTATTTATTAGTGGGGAATGTATGGCATTGTTTGCCGAGGGGTAAGGCAGGGAAGACTATAGTTTCGGATCACGCCACTGATCCTCATCAGTTCCCTTAGTTTTTTGTTGGGATATTCTCCCAGAAGCTATTGCTTCTATACAAAAAACCTTTCATACCCAAATGTCTCTTGTAACAAAGCGAAGTACTTAGCTGACCAACGACATAAACTGCATGAGATTTTCGCTGGAGCCTCACTTCGAGGTTAACAAGGCATTTACAAACAATACCACACCTTTCCCACTGTTGTGTGTTGTCACATCGCGACAAATGCACACAACGACTTTGTTGGTGTTGCTAGTATACAGCAACAAACCAAACAGTTCAACCGTGCCTGCGTCTACAACTTCAGTAGTGTTGGCGGTTTATTTGGGATACATTCCCCACTAATAAATAGTTGTTTTTATAAAAACAACAAACTGGGATTCAGCCTGACTATTTTGCAAAAACAAAATACAAATGGTATCCCAAATAAACCGCCAACACTACTGAAGTTGTAGACGCAGGCACGGTTGAACTGTTTGGTTTGTTGCTGTATACTAGCAACACCAACAAAGTCGTTGTGTGCATTTGTCGCGATGTGACAACACACAACAGTGGGAAAGGTGTGGTATTGTTTGTAAATGCCTTGTTAACCTCGAAGTGAGGCTCCAGCGAAATTCTCATGCAGTTTATGTCGTTGGTCAGCTAAGTACTTCGCTTTGTTACAAGAGACATTTGGGTATGAAAGGTTTTTTGTATAGAAGCAATAGCTTCTGGGAGAATATCCCAACAAAAAACTAAGGGAACTGATGAGGATCAGTGGCGTGATCCGAAACTATAGTCTTCCCTGCCTTACCCCTCGGCAAACAATGCCATACATTCCCCACTAATAAATAGTTGTTTTTTTATAAAAACAACAAACTGGGATTCAGCCTGACTATTTTGCAAAAACTAAATTAAATACATTTATATAAAGAAGGCAGAGATTCGAATTTTCTATTTTATTTATACTTTTAATAATATGTTTTAATCCACCATTATAGTATATTAAATTATATATACAGAAAGTTAGTTGAAATTACGTTTCCAAACCCTCGTGGAGCTATGCTACAGGGAGTGTTTTTGAAAAGTACTCTTAAAATGGCCTAGGTTTTGAAAAATAGTCGCAACTTTATACTTCGTTAGCAAATCAACCAAATATGAACCATAATTAAAATTTGATTACCATGTATTACCTTTGTTGTCTTATAGCGCATATTTCTAAAAAAATATCCAAATTGTATAAAATTAAGTAGCGTTTAATACATATTAGTACGATTTTCTGACAGAAATCGTAACACCAAATTTCAGCATTCTAGCTCTATCGAGGCAATTAGAAATATGTATTTGTATGTATATGCGCCATTTGCGTAACGTCTGATCAAGAAATATTTGGAAGGCACTGGCCTCTGAACTTTTTATTGTACGAAATACAATATTTATTAGTTGGAAAAAATGTGTACTTTTCTAAAATCTAACGAAACTATATAAGACCTGCATCGAAATCTGAACCCATTTACGTCATTTTTAATAGGGTTCGTCACTATTATGTGCAATTGGAACCAGAACCAGAATCAGAAATATAAATTACATCGAAATTCCCAACATGCAAAAAATGTTAAATGGGGGCAAATCGAAAAATTTGAGCAAGTTTTACCCTTCACCACACTGTGGTACAGTGTATTATATCATTGTACATATGTTTGTAGCAGGCAAAACGAAACGAGATAGAAACACAGTTCGTTTTAACAATATGCATAGATTAATGATCCAAATTGTATCAAATTAAATACCAACTTGTACACATAATTGCGAATTTCCAAAACTACATCCTCAATCCAATCCTACACTCCAAAACTAATCTTAATTCCAAATTTCAGGATTCCATCTTTATCGGCTTAGTTAAATCAAATTGTATGAAATATAGTACGCATTAATAATTCAAATTGCCATAATTATCTACCATAACGATCCAACAAAAATCATATTTCCCAATTTTAGGATTCTTTCCCGATCGGTTTACGCAAATCCATGTTGTACCATATTTAGTACCATTTAGTACAAATTTCCAAAACTTTATACATACGTCAATACTATACACCAACAGTAATCTTAATAATCGAAACCTATGGGATAACCTAATTCCAAATTTTATCATATTTAGTACACATTGGTACAAAATTCCAAAACTTACTACATGCCTCATCATAAACACCAACAGTGAACCTAACTCCCAATTTAAGGATCACAGCTCCGTCGGTTCAACCAAATTTTAATGTGTGCCAAATTTAGTACACTCAATATACCTAAGTACGAATTTCCAAATCTACCTACTTCAATTCCACAGTATTAATCATTTTTCAATGTTTCAGTGCTCAACCTCAATCGTTACAGCCAAACTCAAATTGTACCAAATATACTACATTTTAGTACATTTCATACATATAAGTACATATTTCCAAAACTAACTACTAATCCTACACTTCGACGTTAATGTTAATTTAAAATCATTGGATTCCTGGTTCCTCCAAATTAAATTTGTACTAAATTTAGTACTTACATCGACTTAACTTTCATGCGCATTTCAAATTTTAAGTTTTAAACTGTTCCATATTCCGAATAATGGCAGTACCATTATTATTAGGGTGCTACCTAGAAACTTGAGCCAATATTGATTTTCGTTAGGGATATATCTTGCTCAAAAGTTTGTTGCAGAGATGCTCTATGAGAATTTTTAATATTAATTTGTTTTATTCTGTTGAAAAACGTTTCTAAGGTACCGTTTTGCAGGCCAAAGTGGACCAATAAGGATAATTTTATGTATGGAGATTTTCTATTTGTGAGAACCAAAAATAAAAAAGTGCAGCAGATTAAGTAGAAAAACGTGCCCAGTAGCTTAAAAAAAGCTTAAAAACAAGTGAAAAGCGGTAAGTTCGGCCGGGCCGAACTTTGGATACCCGCCATAGATATATTGACAGCTACTAGAAATGAAAATATACGGAACATATCAAAAAGGGGACCTATACCGACATTTCTAAAAACGGATTATGTAAACCATAATACAAATTTTAGAAATTTTTAAAGGATAATTATACCCTCAGCCTTATGGCTAATGATCGAAATATTGGTTCTAGACCCCATGTTCCTTTGGACCAAATCCGTTTGGGGGTATCCTTATATGGGGGCTATCCGAAAAAATGAACCTATATTCACAATTTTTATAGAGAGATTTGGAACCTATTAAGAACCCAATGTACCAAATTTCAGCGTATTCGGTTGAAAACGCGCTCAAGAACCCCAAAATACCGAAAATTGGGGGTACCATTATATGGGGGCTATAAGAAAAAATTAACCTATATTTATAATTTTTTGTGGAGAGTTTTGGTACCTATTAAGAACCCAATGTATTACATTTCAGCGTATTCGGTTGAAAAACGCGCTCAAGAACCCGAAAATACCGAAAATTGGGGGGTACCCTTATATGGGGTTATCAGAAAAAATTGATATATTTATAATTTTATGTGGAGAGATTTGGAACCTATTAAGATCTCGAAATACTAAATTACAGCCAATTCGGTGGAAAAATACGATCAAAACCCCCAAAATACTGAAAATTAGGATGTACCGTTATATGGGGGCTACCAGAAAAAGTAAACCTATATTTATAATTTTTTGTGGATACATTTAGTACCTAATAAGAACCCAATGTACCAAATTTAAGCGTTTTCCGTTGAAAAGTGCGCCCAAGAACCCCATAATACCGAAAATTGGGGGGTACTGTTAAATGGGAGCTATGCCTAAACGTGGACCGATATATCCCATCTTTGTCTGCCTGCAGACAAAAGACAACCCTATGCAAAATTTCAGCACCCTATCTCAATTCCTTCAGAAGATATCGTGATTTCAACAGACGGGCAGACGGACGGACATGGCTAGATCGTCTTAGAATTTTACCCTGATCATGAATATATATACTTTATAGGGTCGGAAATGAATATTTCGGTGAGTTACAAACGGAATGACAAAATTAATACACCCTCCATACTATGGTGGAGGGTATAATAAATCATTTTGATTTATGCTCTTAAGGTCATGATTCTCATTGATTCCCTGCTACCAATATGAATTTCAGCACCACCGAAAATAACATCTCTGCTTTGACCTTGAAATACCTACAATTCACTGTAGAAATTCACATTCAACATACACACATTTCCCTTTTTTATTTAATTTAACTTTTGGTTATAAACGAATCAATATAGTTGCTTTAACAGTTCATTTCCTTGGACAAAAATTCGTTGAACTTAATATTATAAGAACATTTGTTCGCAATAATATTTAAAGCCTTTTTCTGTAAATAATCACTGGATACAAAGGAAAGAAATTTCCTAATACCAGGTAAAGCTCTTTACGACACAAGGGCAAATACACAATTCTTTGTTTATTTCATTTCAAATCAAATCACGTGCAATTTTGGACAAATATCCATTTGCCAATGATGTTTTTCGTTTTTACCTTCTTCCTGATTGTAACAACACATTGTGGAGAAAGAAGAAAAACACACATAATAAGTTGATAGGCAAATTCAAAAAATAATAACAAGCTTTCTGTTGATGACCCAATGGCAAACATGTACACTTTGTGCTGACCAAATACCAGAATAGTTTGTTCTTAAACAATTTTTTTGTCTCTAAAGGAAAAACAAGGAAATATTTTTCTTTTGACCACAAAAATATTTTTGATGAAACAAAATCTTGAGCATTTTTTGGAAATTTTACAAAGAAAATGTAAATTTTGATGTCACAATAAAAACAAAACAGACATTGCGATGCAAAAATGCTCAAATAATGGACAACTGCAGCTAAGAAACAAAAACTAGTCGCATCACTGCATGTCCATAGTTAATAGTAACATATCTAGCAATTTTATACGGAAAGAGGGTAGCTCATGTATATAGTACAGCAGAAAACAAGGACAGGTAAAACGCCCTAAAAATATGCTTTATAACTTTTTATACCCTCCACCACACGGCGGTACGGAATCAGGCAAAAGGTATCGATAAACATATACCCATGGTGATTCTATGCATATTATCACTTTCTGAGTCGATTTCTGCATACCAGTCCGTCTTTGAATTTTTGCGAATAAAGTACAGGTTATGATCTGAATTGAATGAAATTTGGCACAGGTCCTTTATTGGATGGATGTCCCCTCTTGAAATGGAAAAATCGGTTCTGATTTAGATATAGCTTCCATATATATTTTCGACCGACATTATGTAAATGGTGAACAAAACATCAAAGTTTTGTCCCATTGAGACAAAATTTTGCACAGAGTAATGAATTAAGTACATAATTTTATTCCTGTCCTCTCAGAAAACAATGTAACAAAGTACATACATTCGGGACCATTATATTTCATCAGTGACCAGAGCAGTATAGTCAGGTGAAGACGACCATATAATACCCTACACAACTACCACTGAACTCTAAGTTTCTGCCAATGCAATATTTCTCAATATTTACATTCCCTTAACCGACTAGATGCCAACAGCTCTTCTGCAGGATCGAATCATGTAAAAAATACTCCATTTTCTCTCACCTATATACAGGGTGAGATGAAAAAACTGCAACCAACTTCAGACTGCTGTCATTTTTAAGCCACTCGTCGACAGCTGTTAAAATTATTCCAGTGACAGCTCATTATATTATTTTCAAGCGAACAAAAGCATTTTGGTGAGAAATTCTGAGAAAAATATTATTCGTAATGAAATTCAAGCGTGATGGTGTGATTTCTTTATATTTGGCTGGAAAAACAACAAGTGGCTATCGCTCGTTACCGTGATACGGAAGTGGGCGGAAGAAAACAGCAACATAAGCAGAAATAGTTAAAAAATAAAGAGGTGACTTGAAAAAAACCCGAGTCGCAGTGCCCGAAAAATGGATCGTGAGCTGGACATATCGTAATATTCCAAACGGCAAATATTGAAAAATGAGCTCGGGGTGAAGCCATTGAATTTCCAAAAAGTACAAGAACTTACGGCGTAACAGAAACCAGTAAGGAAAGTAGTAAACTCGGACTGGGCAGACTATATGATACCCTTCACCACCTTGGGTATATTCTACATACTCTCCTAACAGACGTCGCCTCTTTGAAAGAACATTGACATGAAATTGGACGAAGTTAAAAATGTGATCTTTATCTATAAGTAAACCGGCTAACATCATTCCTTACACATGCCATTCTGCAATCTATTTCATACTTTGTATATAGACTTTAAGCAAACTTTACGCACGCTATTTGGTATGCTTCACTGTTTAAAATGTAATATCAATCAAGCACCTATTGATTCTTTTGTTTACAATCAACATGAATAGGTCGAATAAATATGGAAGCTATGCTATATCTAAATCTAAACCGATTTCAAATAATCCTGCCGGATATTAATTTATATTAATTTCAGTACGTTTTGCCAATCGGCCTTACTATGGGTCTTTAGTACACCATTTAAATAAAATCGGTGGAAAGTATATATAGCAGCTATATGTAAATCTGAACCAATTTCAAGAAAACTTGACATACGAAAGGTTATACTAACTTCAGTACATTGTACTTTCTTAAGTGCACAATTTACATCAAATCTGACGAAAATATATATTGGAGATATATCTAAATATGAACCGATTTGCATTCTGGGCCCAATTCAGTACCCTATGCTAAATTTCGAACGATATATATAAAATCGAACGATATATAGGGCCATTTGAGACCAATTTACCTTAAATCGGACGAAAATATATGTATATGGGAGCTATGTATAAATTTGATTTGTCCTTCTTGACCTAATTCAGTACTTTATACCAAATTTCTTGCAAATCCAAAGATAAATAGGGACTTTGGTGCCCCATTTACCTTAAATCGGACGAAACTACATCTGAACCGATTTTTTTGAAACTTGGCACATATCATTCTAGACCTTATTCAGTAGGCTATACAAAATTTCGTGCAAATCGAACGAAATCGAAATTTCGTGTAAATCGGGTGAAACTATATATGGGAGCTATATCTAAATCTGAACCGATTTTCACGAAACTTAGCACACGCCATTCTAGACTTAGTTCAATACGCTATGCCAAAATTCGTGTAAATCAAATGACTTTCAGGGACTTTGGAGCACTATTTACCTAAAATCGGGCGAAACTATATATGGGAGCTATATCTAAATCTGAACCGATTTTCATGAAACTTGGCACACATCTTTCTAGACCTATTTCAGTAGGCTGTACCAAATTTCGTGCAAATCGAAAGATATTTAGGGACTTTGGTACCTCATTTACCTTAAATCGTACGAAAATATATATGGGAGCTATATCTAAATCTGGACCGATTTGTCCCAATTTCACTAGGGTTCGTCCTTGGGCCAAACAAATGAGCTGTGCCAAATTTCATCCAATTCGGATCATAAATGCGACCTGTACTTTGTTTACAATTTAACATGGACAGACGGACGGACGGACATGCATAAATCGACTCCGAAAGTGATTCTATGCATATTCTCAAAAGGAACCATGGGTCTATCTCGATTATTTTTGCCTGTTACAAACATATGCACAAAGACATAATACCCTGTACCACAGTGTGGTGAAGGGTATAAAAATAGACTCAAACAAGTAAGGAAAGTAGTAAAGTCGGACGGGGCCCCGACTACATGATACCCTTCACCACTATGGGTATATTCTACTTATGTATCCTAACAGACGTCGCCTTTTCAAAGGAACAATGAAATTTAATTGAACGAAATTAAATATGTGATCTTTATCTATATCTAAACGGACTAACATCAATCCCTACACATGTCATTCTGCCACCTATGCACTGTTTAAAATTTAATCTCAATAAGACACCCATTGAATATTTGGTGTATAATTAACATGAATGCGTCAAAATTATATATAGCAGCTGTGCTATATCTATATCTGAAGCGATTTCAAGGAAACATGCAAGCGATTAATTTATATGAACTTCAGTACATTGTATCAATCGGCCTAGCTATGGACTTTACTGAAAACCGGACGAATATATATATAGTAGGTGTATGTAAATCTGAACCGATTTTCACGAAATTTTGCGCACATCATACGTTCTGCCAAAATTGGACTGGTGCACCATTTACCTAAAATCGGGCGAAACTATATATGGAAGTTATATCTATATCTAAACCGATTTTCACGAAACTTTGCACACATCATTCTAAAGTTAATTAAGTACTCTGTACCAAAATTCGTGCAAATTTAATGACTTTCAGGGACATTGGTGCACCATTTACCTAAAATGGGGAGAAAACTATATATGGGAGCTTTATCTGAATCTGAACCGATTTTCTCGAAACTTGGCACACATGATTCTGGACCTAGTTCAGTACGCTGTGTTAAACCTCGTGCAAATGGAATGATTTTCAGGGACTTTGGTGCTCAATTTACCTAAAATCGGACGAAAATATATATGGGAGCTATATCTAAATCTTGACCGAATTTCACGAAATTTGACAGACATCACTCTAGGCTCAATTCAGTATGTTATGCCAAATTTCGTGCAAATCGAAGTATATATAGGGACTTTGGTGCACCATTTACATGAAATTGGAAGAGACTATACATGGGAGCTATATCTAAATCTGGACCGATTTTCACGATACAAGGCAGACATCATTCTAGGCTCAATTCAGTACGTTATGCCAAATTTCGTGCCAATCGAAATATATATAGCGACTTTGGTGCACCATTTACATGAAATCGGACGAAACTATATATAGGAGCTATATAGAAATCTGGACCGATTTTCTCGAAACTTGGCAGACATCATTTTAGGCTCAATTCAGTACGTTATGCCAAATTTCGTGCAAATCGATGGATATATAGGGACTTTGGTGCACCATTTACATGAAATCGGACAAAACTATATATGGGAACTATATCTAAATCTTGACCGATTTTCACGAAACTTGGCAGACATCATTCTAGATTCAATTCTGAACGTAATGCCAAATTTCGTGCCAATCGAAATATATATAGCGACTTTGGTGCACCATTTACATGAAATCGGACGAAACTATATATAGGAGCTATATAGAAATCTGGACCGATTTTCTCGAAACTTGGCAGACATCATTTTAGGCTCAATTCAGTACGTTATGCCAAATTTCGTGCAAATCGCAAGATATATGTGGACTTTGGTGCACCATTTACATGAAATTGGACGAAACTATATATGGGAGCTATATCTAAATCTGGACCGATTATCTCGAAACTTGGCAGACATCACTCTAGGCTCAATTCAGTATGTTATGCCACATTTCGTGCAAATCGCAAGATATATGTGGACGTTGGTGCACCATTTACATGAAATTGGACGAAACTATATATGGGAGCTATATCTAAATCTGGACCGATTATCTCGAAA